>NC_089796.1:2332500-2385000 GCF_040412425.1 Macrobrachium rosenbergii | reverse complement strand
CCCTCCAGTCATAAAATATACCAAATTGCAACCCTCTAGCCTCAATAGTTTTTATTTTATTTAAGGTTAAAGTTAGCCATTATCGTGCATCTGGCAACGATATAGGACAGGCCACCACCAGGCCGTGGTTAAAGTTTCACGGGCCGCGGGTCATACAGCATTATACCGAGACCACCGAAAGGTAGATGTATTTTCGGTGGTCTTGATCATACGATGTACAGAAAACTAGATTGCGCCGAAGAAACTAGGGCGCGTTGTTTACTTGTTTTCTTATTTTGATGGCTGAAGAGAATAAGCCTAAATCAAAATACACAAAATTCAATATCATTTCCAAAAAAAAAAAAAACATTTTGAAACATAATGGAATAAAACAATCCGAAATCAGCAACTGATACTAAAATTATGGAGCCTATTTCAATATCTCCTCAAGTCTTGACTGCTTTCAGTAGTTTGTTCTTGAAAAACTTTTATGAAATACTATCGACAAAACTTTTTTAAAAAATGTGTTACCAGTCTCAGTCCATGTATAAAACTAGAAGCTTCTCGCGACAATTTTATAGGAAATCAGTATTTGCAAAATACAACAATCTGAATTTTACTGTTCCAAAAAAATTCAAGTTAGCCCATACTCCTCACAACACTTGTGATGTCATTAAATAAATCATAGCTCCTATTTTAGTTGATTTTTAATTCTGCAAATAACTTTACATTTCATATACAACTCATTAGAGTGTTTGATAAATGCAGTTAGCTATTATCCCGATTTCATTACGCGCCAAAAAATGCCAAATTCACTTTCTTTTCCTCATAGATATTAAAAAAAAGCTATAGTTTCATTTCAATTTTTGCACAACTAAATAAATAACATAAGGTTCCTTCTGTAACGTGTCACCAATTATGACAAATGAAGTAACAAATATCAAATGTTTCGATTGGTTTTAAAAGTCACAAATGATGCGAAATTCGGACTTTTCTAATCACGTACAATAAAATCAATCCTATGACTATTTTCTGTTATTTACAAAGCCTAAAAATACACAGATTCCTCTCCAGACCTCATTGTCATCTGTAATAATTAAGGAAGCGTCTCCCGGGTTAAAGATGCAAGTGCCAATGAGCGGCTTAGTGTCATCCACCGCGAGATTGACATAAAGCTGAACACTTTACCCAACAACTTGTAAATGATATAAAATAAATAAGATCGTTCTTGGGGCATGATTAAAAACGCAAAGGAAATATTAAACAATAAGTCGATTCGTAGGATTAGGAATTGTAGCTAAAGCACAGATAATTGAGCTAACTATGGGTTTAGGCCCAGCTGTGCCGATGTTGTCAAAATAACCTTTGCAACTGGAATTAGCTACTTCGAAGAAATGTTAGATGAGTTTGCATGACTTGGTGAAGAGAGTTTCTCTCTCTCTCTCTCTCTCTCTCTCTCTCTCTCTCTCTCTCTCTCTCTCTCTCTCTCTCTGTTGTTTTTGCTACAAATTTTACATCTTAGGCTTGCCACAAATCCATCAACTATCTATTAAGTCATTCAGCATTTTGTTTTTATTTTTATAATATTTTCTTATTTATTTATATAGTTTATCTGTTAATTAATTAATTTATTTATATATTTCACCTATTTATTAAGTTATTTATTTATCTGTTTATTTATTTATCTATATATTTATTTATTTATTGGTGGTTGCGCGAGTTTTGAACTCCTAGTCTGCAAAATACTAACCCCTTCTTTCTTGACATATATAAAACCTATCGCAATCCCTTTGACATTTTATTCATCAAAGTGATACACCTGTCATCTTTAAATACTGGTCTTATAACACGTTCAGTTCAGTCGATCTGTTTATGTACTTTAATACTAATCTGTTCCAGATGTGCTCTTAGACGCTACATAAAACTCTGGCTTGTGTTGTGACTGCTTGATTGGACGTGTCGACTTAGTCTGTCAATTATTTATTTATATCTTTTAATTTTTTGCTGGAACTTTTTTTGGGGTGGGGGTGGGGTCGAGTAGACTTGCCTCTGAAGCACTGGGACATTATAGTAGTATTTCTGTTCGAAAATAAATATTTACAATTAAAAAAAAAAATCATGGTTTTTCAAATCTTTAAAAACCATTCTATGAGAATCATACGTGATCCAGCATTCAAAGAATGAATGTGGCACAGATATTTCTTTTTATATATATATATATATATATATATATATATATATATATATATATATATATATATATATATATATATATATATATATATATATATATGTATGTGTGTGTGTGTGTGTGTGTGTGTGTGTGTGTGTGTATGCATACGTATATTAGTCACTGTGTTTATCTAACACTGTAATAAATAACATTACCTTCAAGATCTCGAACGTCAACACAGTACACTGTAATTGTACTGTTGAGAGAGAACATTCTAAACCTACAAAAATGAGTTTGCAAACTCAGACTAACTATTTTTCAAAATAATTGATATTATTTTCAAACGTTATTTTAACAATTTTGAAACAACTGGCCTTAAACCCGAAGCTAGGTCAGTCATTTGCGTTTCAAAAAGCTATTTTAAACCCTGCGAATAGACTTATTATTTGATATTTCCTCTGCGTTTTCAATTCCACATATCCCAAGAATGGTCTTATCTATGTTATATCATTTACAAGTTATTTTATTTATTCTATTTCCAGGAATTAAGTCAAATATACGTTGCTTTTCAGTAGTCTGTAAAAGAAAACTATTGCGCCGGCTTTGTGTGTCCGTCCGCACTTTTTTCTGTCCGCACTTTCTCTGTCAGTATTTTTTTCTCTCCGCCCTTTTTCTGTTAGTAATTTTTCTGTCCGCAGTTTTTCTGTTAGCAATTTTTTCTGTCCGCACTTTTTCTATCAGCATTTTTCCTGTCCGCACTCTCTCTGTCCGTCCTCAGATCTTATAAACCACTGAGGCTAGATGGCTGGAAATTGGTAAGTTGGTCATCCACCCTCCAATCATCAAACATATCAAATTCCAGCCCTCTAGCCTCAGTAGTTTTTATTTTATCCAAAGTTAAATTTAGCCATAATCATGCTTCTAGCAACGATATAGGATATGCCACCACCGGGCCGTGATTAAAGTGTCATGAGCCGCGGCTCATACAGCATTATACCGAGACCACCGAAAGATAGATCTATTTTCGGTGGCCTTGACTATACGCTGTAAGCGGCTGTACAGAAAACTCGATTGCGCCGAAGAAACTCCGGCGCATTTTCTCCTCGTTATGAGTTATTTTTATCGAATTTATTTCCAGGAATTAAGTCAAACGTTCGTTTCTGTTTACCTGAGAGAATATCGCTTCAATACGCCTACCAACCAGCCCCTAATAATGGTATGCAAAGCGGTCCTGGATCACTGATGTTGACGAATTGCAATGGCTTATTCTCATCAAGCCGTCCAATTAATTTGTACAACGCGGCCTCTCGTCTTTAGTCGAAACGTTCGCTTTTGTTTTCGGGTTGTGTTTTCAGCCCTTCTGGTATGCTGTCTACCCCGTTCTCTTAGCTATGCATTTATTTCTTTTAATTACTTGTCAACAATACATTTGTTTATTGTTTTCAGGTTTTTTTTTTATTCCTCTTTCGTTATGTTCGTCTTTCCCGTTATCTTAGTTATGATTTTATTGCTTTTAATCATTCGTCAACAATACAATTGGTTATTGTTTTCATGATGCCTTTTCAATCCTTTTGGTATGTTTCACCTTCCCCGTTATCTTAGTTATAAATATATATTGCTTTTGATTATTTGTCAATAATACATTTAATTTATTGTTTGCAGGTTGCAATTTTTACTTTTATTTTGGTATGTTGTCTTCTCCGTTATCTTATTTATATTTTTATTACTTTCAATTATTTGTCAACAATACATCTGTTTATTGTTTTCAGATTGTTTTCAGGTTGTAACTTTTATTTTCATTTTCTTATGTTTTCTCTATTATCACAGTTATACAATTATCACTTTTAGATATTTCTCAACAATACATTTGTCTATTGTTTTCAGATTGAAATTTTTACTTTTATTTTATTTTCTTGTGTTGTCTTTAACAATACATTCATTTGTTTTCAACTTTTGTTTTCAAAAATACTGCCTCATTTACAATTAATTTGAATCTGTTTGTCTCAATCATACTCTTGATTTTTCCTTTATTTCAAATGCTACGTAAACAGAATGCCTGCAATAAAATTTATGCATTTTTTCCTTCGTAATTAACAAGCATCAAATCACAACACTGGAATACTGGTATTCAGACATCACATTAAAAATCATTCATTGTTCCATCTGCTTGTTAATGCTTCATACAGTTCTGAATGTATTCTCATACATTTTGTATAAATTGTATTCGAAAACTGTTATATATACAATACCTCTCTATCTGACTTTATACGCATAAAACACACCGAAAGCCTAGTCGCGCTAGATTACTTTGATGCAGATGTACTCAATAAAGGAATGGTATTATTGGTGAATATGGAAATTTTATAATGATTGAGATGGTGGATTATGCTATAGAAGGTAGAAGAATTATTTCCTCAAATTGTATGGAAAAGTGTCTACATGACTAGGAACAGGGTTTTATAAAGGGAATGGTGAGTCAACTCTCCTTTATGGAAGTGAGGTACAGATGGTAAATGTAAATATGTTAAGGTTTATGACAATGTTATAAATGAATATAACCATCGAGCCATTGGTGTATTTCATCATACACACACATACACACAATCACACATACACACACACATATATATATACACACATATATATGTGTGTCTGTGTGTGCATGTATGAATCTGTTGATGCAAAAGGAGTTCATACATGATTCAGCATTTAAAATATTAATGTGGCAGAGATTGTTCTTTTATATATACATACATACATATAGTATATATATATATATATATATATATATATATATATATATATATATATATATATATATATATATATACATCATATTTCTCTGCCGTTTTATATACTAATCTACGAAGAGCAAGTACACAACCTACCCCCTGGACCTGCCTGCAAATCATAAATCAAAGGACCCATTATACTACCGTCCCCTTGCCTCATTACCACCCATTTGAAATAAACGTCTCGGAGGGTGCCCATAGCCATCCAAAAGTGCAATCTACGTCGTAGAATCTCTGTCAATTTCAAATTTCCTCCCCCTTCCCCTGATGGAGTGACTTCCATAGTTCACCCCCCTCCATTTGGACCATCCACTCCATATGGCCGTCCATTAACCCACTAATTCCTCCCAGGATCATTTCAGAGTAGATTTAGGTTCCAATTAACCCCTAACTGGCGTTCCATATCTCCTGCCATTAGATTCTCAAGGGCCCCAAAGTGAACACATCCTCCTGCGAGGAGGAGATGAGAACGATCCTTTCTTCAGTTAGGATGTGAGCCATCAGATTACGAAGGGGGAATAAAGGATGGGAGATCCTTCAGCAGGCTAAGGACTGAAGGATTCGTCTGTGAAAATATTGGCTTATAGCTTCCACGTCTAGAACATAGATCAGAGGTTTATTCAGTGAGAAGATATTGCTGGATAATCCTTCATACAGAGCAAGAATAAAATATTTATTCAGTCAAAACAAAGACTGAGTGATTAATTTAATGAGGAATCACACACAAGAGATGACCAAAAACTCCATTAAATGGAGGGAAAAGAAAATGTCATCAGTTTGAACACTGAATGCGAAATTGTTCACCAACAGAAAAAGCCAAAAGATTCGTCAATGAGAACTAATAATGAAGGAAGCATCCTTCTACCATAATGAAGACCAGTAAAGCCTTCACCAAGAAGTGACAAAAAGATCCTTCAATAGAAGCAGAAGAAGAAGAAATATGTGTAGGAGGAATTTTCAGGGAGAACAAAGATCTTGGAAATCCTCCAAGGAAAAATGTTAAAAGTTGGAAAAAAACCTTAAAACACAGAAAACCAATATGTTTTGACAACAGGCAATACCAAACAATAAAGATAACAAGCAAAGACAGGTGAGTAAACAAACAAACAGAGATGAAAGTTTGATAGACAATAACAATGGTGAAGAACACATAAACACTTAGAGAAGGTAATAGACAACATATTGACAAGAATAAACAACCTGCTGAGTAAATCAGACCTCTGTTGGGATTATTCACTGAATTAGTGAGTCATCTGATGCTGTAGGTGGCTAAAAACAGTGCATGTAACTCATCTATTCATGCTTATTCTTGATTAATAAAGAACCTTTTATGGAAACTGCATGCTTGCCCTTAATGAAGAATCACATAAGGGAATATGCTTAATACAAAATTTCATGCCATCCTTACTTGAAGAATCGCAATAAGGGAATATGCTGTACATGAAACTTCATAGTATCCTTAATGAATAATCGTACATGAGGATATGCTTTATACAAAACTTTATAAGCAAAGGTTTCCTATATGAAATTCATGGAACTTGAAGCGAAAATTGTATTTTTTTATGTAATGTCAAGTTAGATCAGCGAAGGCTCGGATGGTGCCGGATTGGCTATGCAGATTTAATATAGGACGGCAATAAATAATGACGAAAAGGGGAAAAAGAGAGAAAAAATAAGAATGCTATATATATATATATATATATATATATATATATATATATATATATATATATATATATATATATATATATATATATATATATATATACGTATATATATTCTCAGTATTTTCATTCGTCCCTCGTAGCCTGCTAGATAGGGAATTAAAATTAAGGAGAAATTCGCTTCTCAGTTAAATTCTAGGCTTAATTTGGCGGCGAGAAGGAAGAAATTGCCAGATTTGAACTCAAATAGGACTAAAAGTCTAACCGACCAGGTCACCTGACCTGGGGTAGAACAATACCACCCCTTCACCCCCCATCACGTGATTTGTGGGGTCAAGTAGCCGTTAGTGAATAGGGGCAGAACCGGGTTGTAGGTAGGCTATGATCCTAACTCTTAAGCCCTTAACTATAAGACCTATTTTCCCCTACAACCTTTTGCTGGCTGTGTGACTTCTTGCAGATGGCCGATGCCCTGGGATTGGGAGCAAACAACAAGGAAGCGGCAGAGTCCTGGACGCCACGGCATTCTGCACCCAGTCACCGACGTGTCGAGTGGCATCCCTACGTCTTCCTTCCACTAACCGACCCTGGAGTTCGAGACCCGCACATGCTAATGAGCTCAAGCACCAAAGGTACCAGGTACGTCCGGAGCATTTAGTCCCACGCCAGTTACTGTTTGTCTCCGTGAATTTCTCTCTATTATTTTCCGAATTTCCAACTTTTATTCTCCTAACCAAAGCCCCCTTTGTTCAAGCAAACCTACCAACAAAGCAGCCCATGATTCGCCCCATGACTTGTCCTAAGCTCCAATTAAATCCATTCAGTGATCAGAATTAGATTGTTCCCACCACAGTGTTAACCAAGGGCTAGGTAATTCTAAATGACCAATTTCCTCCATGGTGTATATTTAAGTTTCATGAGAGAGAAACTCCTTGATTTGGAATGCTAACCTGGGCTTCTCTTCCAGGATTCCTGTTACTCGGCTCCCACGCTGTCGACCCGGCCTTGTGAATCAGTTATACTTAGAAGTACTGCCATTTCTGATAAGCCAGAGAGTCTGATATGCAGTCCCGGGGAGACTACCCAGTTCCCTTCCCATTGCGCACCAGTGCCGGATCCTTACAACTCATTTAATCAGCATTAATGGCTTCCTATTTCAAGGACTTGCTATTCACGGTCTAATAGTGTTTCATAGTTTATTTGATTGCCTGCTGGATCGTTAATTTTCAAATAAATTTTATGATTGCTTCATTTGTAAATAAATTCATCTTAACGTAACTAGTGGCTCATTTCCCATGGCGACCTTCCAATCCCTAATTTAATTCTGATGATTAAGGTAAGTCAACCCTTCCAATTCATTTTTTCCCATTCATTTTTATTACATTAAAGGCAGTCCATGAAAAACTCTGTTGGGCCCTTAAAGGCAGTCCATGTATATGTATATGTATGTATGATAAACCCTATTACATTCTTCCATCAAATATATATAGAATGTCAATATATATATATATATATATATATATATATATATATATATATATATATATATATATATATATATATATATATATATATATATATATATATATATATATATATATATATATATATATATATATATATATATATATATATATATATATATAATTATTACTATGTGTGTTATTATCACCAAATTTACCCAGGTGAAAAATACCCAGGGACTGAAATCGAAAACAGCCACTTCTGCTGACAGAAAAACAGGGTATTGATTTTCACAACCGCCAACCTCATCCATTTGAGGGAACTAGGAGTCGTCCCCAAAACATGTTTTGATCAAAGTGATCGTTTTTGGTCTCAGTTTAATGAAGAGTCAGTGAGAGCTTTTTTTTTTCTCCCAGCGAAAAAATGTATATGACCTTTTAATCTGTGATTGATTGATTTGCATTTCTTTTTGTGATTGGTTGTTCGCTGCTACATAAAACTTTCCAATGGAATTCTCAAGGGCGGTGTTATGGCCTTAGGAATCCTTGATTCTCTCTCTCTCTCTCTCTCTCTCTCTCTCTCTCTCTCTCTCTCTCTCTCTCTCTCTCTCTCTCTCTCGGTTTTGATAATTTTCGTCATTCATCGAGAGAAAATTTAACCACATAAACCAATACATTGATAAACTCGGTTTTGATAATTTTCGTCATTCATCGAAAGAAAATTTAACCTCTCTGATCTCTCTCTCTCTCTCTCTCTCTCTCTCTCTCTCTCTCTCTCTCTCTCTCATGATTTCTATGGTTTTAGTAACTTCGTAGAAAGCGAAGGAAATTCATCCTTACAAACAGATGCATTGATAAATGCTTTTGTGTCCTTAGGGAAATTCTCTCTCTCTCTCTCTCTCTCTCTCTCTCTCTCTCTCTCTCTCTCTCTCTCTCTCTCTCTCTCTCTCATCATAAAGCACGAAGAAGTTCCTGGGACACCTCTGCTAATCTTAAATATTTACAAAGGGGCAACAGTGTCAAAATCTGAGTAAGTAGGGGTGTTTTGAAAGAAGAAAATCAGCGGCTGAAACCTTATTTAATTACAGTCGAAGGGTCCCCGTGAGGTTAGTGCCGTCAGTGCAACTCATGCGGTGCACTGTAGGCATTACTTAAGGTTATTTGCGGCTTGCCTTCGGCCCTTAGCTGCAAACCCTTTTGTACTTCCTTTCATATTCTCTGTCTTCCATCTTACTTTCCACCCTCTCCTAACAATTGATTCATAGTGCAACTGCTTTGAGGTTTTCCTCCTGTTACACCTTTTAAACCTTTTAGTGTCAATTTCCATTTCAGCGCTGAATGACCTCATAGGTCCCAGTGCCTGGCCTTTGGCCTAGATTCTATATTCAATTCATTAGAATAAATCTCTAAGAACTTTTGTTTTCAAGTTTTTTTTTTTTTCTATACGATGGTACCCAACGGTCAGAAGTCAAGAGGAGACTTGTGGCATAACATCCTACAGTGTCTTTTCTGCTCTACTTTCAACTAGCCACTTGCCAAGAACAACTGGGCATTTGACAGATTTCGTGGCCAAAATGACAGTAACAGGTCTGGAAAAAATAAGTATGGATGTGTCAGGGAATAAGGCACCGTTTATATAAAACCTAGAAATTTAGGGCATGTGTCTTAACGGGACAAGCCAGATGCCCTAGAAAGTTAACTTGTGGCATAGACGTAAAAGGAGTTCATTACATTTGTTAAATAAAATGTACTATAACGACAAATATCTTCTGCATTCTTCTTTGCGAGCAACACTAGGCAGGCTGCTGCTGCAGACAGTGTGTCATTTGCTAGCATCAATTTCAATACCCTTCAGTCTTCTAGGAGTTTTATCTTCGCTACAGCCGAAATGTTGAACAGTTTGCCTAATGCAGTCTTGAATCTTCTGATTTCCAAATATTTAAGCTAAGAGCGAATCAATTTCTGCTCTCTGCCAATGCCTCCAGAGTTTCAGGTATATCAGTTTTATTTTCTATTCCCTCATATTTATTTACTTGTTTATTTTTTTATTTATTACCTGTTTCTATAATCTCTCTCTCTCTCTCTCTCTCTCTCTCTCTCTCTCTCTCTGCAGGCTAATTTTCCCTTGGAGCCCTCTTGGGTTTATATTCTGTTGACTCTGTCTATAAAGGTTTTCAGCTGAAGATTTAAATAAAGACTAGAAAGTACTTGAGCAGCATCGTTGATGCCTATATGCAAATTCGTCCTGTTCCATTGCATCATGTCTTAGTAATCAACATGATAAAAATACGATGCAATGACCTCGCTTTTTTACCCTGACCAAAACGTAGTACTATTTTGCATCGCTCAGTATCTGACAAGTCTTTCAAATCCAGAGCAGTGAGAAACATATTCATTCTTTATAAAACAGTAATGAGCTTCCTTATAAGCCTTTTTTGTTTCCTTACATTTTTCAGGGGAAATTAATGGAAAACAATCTAAGAACTATTTATAATCACGCATAGATAACAACACTCAAATACATATGTTTTTATAAAAAAAGCTTTTTCATCTTAGCAGCAACATGGGTTAAGTCCTGATATGATACACGTTACAATGTGTGGTTGTGCATATGTTGGTGTTCGTCTGTGTTATATGTAGTTGTTCTCTTGTTTTTTTTTATTTAATATTTTGTTTAATATGAAAAGGAGATAGGCAAATGAATTTTCAGCCATTGTGTACACAATTTCAATGTCTGTAAAAGATTAACAGTGTATATGGATATGTCTCATTCATTAGTCTTCAATTTCAGTTTTCAGTTTTCAGAAAATGTGATTTGATTGATTTGTACTGACTCCCTAGCCAGTTTTCCTCATGACCTTAATTATAAATAACATTCGCTCCACGCGCCTACAAATGGTAACACTAATAATCCAATGTCATGCACATCACAGGGAAGTCTTCAGAAAAGACTCCGCGCTTGTACACGTTTGGCATGAACTATCAACGCGAAACAGATTTGCTTACAGAAACAGCTCTCTCTCTCTCTCTCTCTCTCTCTCTCTCTCTCTCTCTCTCTCTCTCTCTCTCTCTCTCTCTTCTCGGTGACGTCCATGCACTTAAACTGGTGGGAGGTAATCTTGATTTGGGGACTGGCTTTGCTGACCGCCATGCACGGCACCTCCGAGCGTTCCAGCAATATCGATGTCTGGCCTAGACTCGGTACTGATGCTAGGCCTAGGGTCGGTGCTCAGCCTTGGGGAGAGCTGGCTTCTGGAAATGGATTTGGAAAATGAGTGTTTATATATATATCTATATGAACTATATCCTTTCTATATGAACTATATCCGGAAATGGATTTGGAAAGTGAGTTTTATGTATATATAGAATATATCCTAGCAGAGAGCAGGATTTCAGCAAAGAGCAGGATTTTCCAAGATGTTCTCGTAGGAATCCTTAAATCCTACCGTAGTTAAGTAATCGAGATTTTAATCTCCTCGAATTCTAATTTCCGGATTGATAAATTTTTAGCTGAATATTTAGGATATTTTCTTCTGTCTTCCTGTGTTAAAAAAAAAATATTTCATGTAAAATACTCAAATAAGAATTCTTTAATCCCATTCTTGAAAATAAAATTTTCCAAATTTCTTATAAAAAAACTGAAATTTGATCTATTTCAGAAGCGAGAAGCGTTTACTCATTAAAGACCCATTCTGTTATTATTAGATTAATCAAATAATCATTACCATTATTCTGCTATTATTAGATTAATCAAATAATCATTACCATTATTCTGCTATTATTAGATTAATCAAATAATCATTACCATTATTCTGCTATTATTAGATTAATCAAATAATAATTACCATTATTCTACTATTATTAGATTAATCAAATAATAATTACCATTATTCTTGTATTATTAGATTAATAAAGTAATAATTACCATTATTCTACTATTATTAGATTAATCAAATAATAATTACCATCATTCTGCTATTATTAGATTAATCAAATAATAATTATCATCATTCTGCTGTTATTAGATTAATAAAATAATAATTATCATTATTCTTCTATTATTAGATTAATAAATTAATAATCACCATTATTCTGCTATTATTAGATTATCAGATTAATCAGTAACCATGACCATTATTCTGCTATTATTAGCTTATTAGATTAATTAAATAACCATTATTCTGCTATTTTTAGACTGTTAGGTTAATCAGATAATCATTACCGTCATTCTGTTATTATTAGATTATTAGATTAATCAAATAATCATTACCATCATTCTGCTATTTTTAGTTTATTAGATTAATCAAATAACCATTATTCTGCGATTATTTGGCTATTAGATTAATCAGATAATCATTACCATTATTCTGTTATTACTAGGTTAATCAAATAGTCATTACCATTATTCTGTTATTATTAGATTATTAGATTAATCAAATGATGTTAACCATTATTCTGCCACTTTTTTTAAACATCATTAGATTAACCAAATAATCATTACCATTATTCTGCTAGTATTAGATTACTGGGTTTATCAGTTAATCAGTACTATTATTTGGCTATTATTAGAATTATTCTGCTATTATTAGATTATAAGATTAATAAAATAAACCATTATTCTGCTGTTATTAGATTAATCAAATATTCATTAACATTATTATGCTTTATTAAATTATTAGATTAATCAAATAACCGTTACCATAATGGTGATTATTATTTGAATGATCTAAGAATCTGATAATATCAGAATGATGATAATGATTATTTGATTAATCCAATAAGGGAAGCCTTATTGGATTAATCAAATAATCATTATCATCATTCTGATATTATTAGATTCTTAGATTATTCAAATAACAATTACCATTATTCTGCTATTTTTAGATCATTAGATTAATCACATTTTGGAGCAAGATCTAAGTGACAGATGTATCCAGTGATCTCAAATTTTACATGATCATGATACTTGGACACCTTACTCCCAGGTAAGTAGCATCTTCATTTCATTAGTTAATTAGTTAGTTTGTATGCTTGCTTTGTCAAAAAAAAAAAAATGGTTGAATGGATGCCAGGCAAATACACTCTTTCTTGCCCAAACCCGATGAAGAACACCAAAACGAAACAGGAAGGTAGAAGGTCTGAGTGCTTTGCCAGAAAGGAACCAATTGAAAAATGTTCCTTTTTTGGGGCAGGGGCCCACTTTCTGGTCCAAACTCGAAGCAAAGCAAAATGCAAAAAGAATGTAGAAGGACTCAGAGCTTAACCAAGAAGGAACCTTATTAAAAAAAAAAAGCCATAAATCCCAGAAAAAAAATAGAAACCTAAAACATAGGCCTAGGTAGAAGGTCTGAGTGCTTAGCCAGAAAGGAGCCAATTGAAAAATGTACCCTTTTGGGGCAGGGGCCAACTTCCTGGCCCAAACTCGAGGCAAAGCAAAATGCAAAAAGAATGGAGAAGGGCTCAGAGCTTAACCAAGAAGGAACCTTATTAAAAAAAAAAGCCATAAATCCCAGAAAAAAAAATAGAAACCTAAAACATAGGCCTAAAGCTTACCACAGGGTCCATCACTGGAGAGTGTGATGGAGGCGAATGGATTCAAGCAATCTGCAAGATTCAGGAGACAGATGTTATTGTACGTCTCTCCGTCGCTGCCACAGACAGGTATGAACGACTTGTCGCAGGCTTCGTCGCAGGCGGGACCTCTGGGCAAGACAGCGACTGGAAAGGTGAGAAACATTACTTAAAATTGTTCAGGAATGGGAGGAGAAAGTTTTACTTGGGCCGTGTAAGAAAGTTGTAATCTAAACAAAAATTATTTTATCTCATATTTCAAGAGAGAGAGAGAGAGAGAGAGAGAGAGAGAGAGAGAGAGAGAGAGAGAGAGAGAGAGAGAGAGAGAACCGTGAACGCGATCCAAATATGTATTAGTTTACCATTATATGAGCTAAGGAATATAGAAAATGATAGTGTCACTTTCAATCTAGTGTAATGGGTGACTAATGTATAAGTTATATCTTTGTCGCGTCTTCACGAAATCGTATGAGATTCACAAGTTACGTAGCTTAAAATACCATAAAATGCTATACTCCTCTCTCTTGTGATAAGCAGTAATAAGAATATATAGCATTGTTACTTAACACTAAACTTTTATTTATTTATTTTTCTATATATCCAATGTTCTATATTGTAGACTAAGATTAGACTTATTCGAATACATTCAATTTTACTACTGTTATATGCTATATGATTTATAGATAAAGTTATAGTCATTAATACACTGATAATCAAATAAGTAAATATATATATTAATAAATGGAAAAAAATAAGATAATTCAAAAGAAATAAAACTCTAAAATACAAGAAAGGTAGGCTAAATTGGGTCTACCCCACCCTTTTCCCCATTGATTTGTCTACTTTCCCTTAACTCTACCTTTAAATTACCAGCCTTTCCCTTTAGACTCTTCCTCCTTAGCTCTCCAACTTCTTTGACTTGAACTGGCTCCAATTTTCCAAAACAAGTCCTTCGACCTAGACCTACAGGTATATAAGATCTGCTGGACTTCTCAGACTAATCCTAGGCCTATAAGATTTGCTGAACTTCTCAGACTGATTTATCGTTAATTCAGGAACAAGAGCCCGTGCCAGCAGAAGGTTAACTTAATCTAAAGCATGAATAATCACTAACAATTATTTCAATGATATTAAAAGTGAAAAGATAATAATAATTTACATACCACAAGGCCCATCGAAGACCTTAAACACGGCTTCTGTCCTCGAGGATCGAGACTTGCAAGCTGAAACATTGAGCAGGCACTCGTTGTTGTAGGTCTGGTCATCGCTGCCACAAACAGGAGAGAATATCTTGGTACACGCCTGAGGGCATGAGGACAAGGGCGACCCGTCATCGTGACCCCCGAAGGAACCACCAGCAGGTCCTCCTGTATCTCCTCCGGAGCTACCGAAGGATGTTCCTGAATGAGGCTGGGAGCCACCAAAGCCTGTATCCCCTGCGGAGGCGCCGAAGGATGTGTCTGAAAATGGCTGGGCTCCTCCAAAGCTTGTATCCCCTGCGGAGGCTACCAAGGACGAGTCTGAATGTGGCTGGGATCCTCCGAAGCTTGTATCCACTGCTGAGGCTCCAAAGGAAGAGTCTGAATGAGGCTGGGAGCCTCCGAAGCCCGTATCCCCTCCGGAAGCTCCGAAGGACGAGTCTGAATGAGGTTGGGCTCCTCCAAAGCCTGTATCCCCTGCGGAACTACCGAAGGATGTGTCTGAATGTGGCTGGGATCCTACGAAGCCTGTATCCACTGCGGAGCCTCCGAAGGACGCGCCTGAAGATGGTCTGGGAGTCATGGCCGAAACGAAGATTGCGGTGTCACTGGCCACTGCAAGGGGAGATTTTGGGAAAAGGTTATTTTGCTGAAAAGGTTAATCACGTTTTTATGATATTCAAAAGGGAAATTAAGAGTTGGTTTATGTATTAATGAAAATTATTTTTGCAGTTTTATAATCTTGACAGTTCACTATATCATTCTATATATATTCGTTATTTTGATAGTTGGTGTTCACAAGAATTAAAACTTCTCTAGATCAGATTTTTAGTTGGTTGCTATCTACGTGAATCAAATATTTTTCTGAAGCAAATACAACAGTGATTTCTGTTTGAAGTTCTTTTTTGCAATATATATATATATATATATATATATATATATATATATATATATATATATATATATATATATATATATATGTAAATGTTTGCATAAATACATCTATAACCTGACTTGATGCCAACTTACCACAGGGTCCTTCGTAATCAACTTTAATGGCATAGCCACCAGAGTTAACATTGTTGCAGGAAGCCAGCTCCAAAAGACAGAGATTATTGTACGTAACGCTGTCAGTACCACACACTGGCTGGTAGATTTTACTACACTCTTCCTTGCAGGCTGTGGTGGTGGGTGAGGAGGATGGCGGAATGGTGTCCTGCGTAGGACCTTCTGGGACTCGAACGTCGACTGAATCCAGGATACCGGGGCCGGCTGGTGACAGGGCAGAGCCTACGGAAAGTGAAAGATTGTGGATGTTTAGTCATTGTACGTGGTGGAATATTATGTGGGAAAAGGATAATCTCGTAGACTCTTCGTAAATGCCAAGGGTGAATTTTTAGGGGCATCAAAATTAAATTGTTGAAAAAGGGAAAAAATCCTAGAATTTTCGTAAATATGAGGAATTAAAGGAATAGGGAATCAATATAAAACTGATAAAAAGGGAAAAATCCTAGAATTTTCGTGAATATGAGGAATTAAAGAAATAGGGGAATCAGTATAAAACTGAAAAGAAAAGGAAAAATCCTAGATTCTTCGTAAATGTGAGAGATGAATCTTTAGGGGCCATCAGAGTAAAACTGAAAAAAAAAAGTGAAAAAAAAAATCTGAGATTTTTTGTAAATGTCAGAGATGAAAATTTTAGACCCATCAGAGTAAAAACAGAAAAAGTAAAAAAAAAAAAAAAATCCTTATATTTTTCGTAAATGTGTGAGATGAATCTTTGGGCCATCGGAGTGATACTGTAAAACTGAAAAAAAAATTTTTTTGAATGAAAAGGTCTTCGGAGTAAAACTTAATAAAAAGGGGAAAAAATTCTATTTTTTGTTGTTGTAAATGTGAATGTTGAATCTAGGTAAAGAATAGTAAAACTGAAAAAAAAAAAAAAGTCCCTACTAAAATATATTTGGTGAATTTCGATCTGTTGGCAGAAAAGTTCGGGACAAAACCTTCTACAAATCCATAATCTAAATATATGGTAAATATGCTAAACTAAGCCCCACAAGGCACAAAATAAATCTAAAAAAACATATAGCTATAAACAGATGGTACAAGCGAATTCTGAACGGGTATTAAGGAATGATGATTAAGTAGTAAATAAATGAAATCGAAAACAAGACCTAGAAATAAATAAAGGTATTCATTAACTGTAACTATTGAGCTTATATGGATCTTTATTAAGTTCATTGAATATTCAGTGTAAGTATTCAAGTCCAATAACCTCAGTTGTGGGGAAGGAATTGTAAAGTTTAAACATCATCATTATCAATACAGTTATTCTCATTTTACTACTAAAGTCATAGGCCCACTCCTTGTCTCGCTCTTTGTGAGTTTTAAAGTGCAAGTTATGAAAAATTTGTGCATTTGATTCTGGCAATCTACAGCAAATCGTTCATCAGCTGCCTGTATAACAAAACGGTCAAAATACTTACATAACATATATATTTTACTTTTAGAGGCTTAGTTGATAAAGCAAAATTTATCTTAGTTTAGACTTCCACTGAATATTTTCTCAGCTAAATAATGCATATTAAACCGGTGCATTTGATATTACTGTGTTTATCTCATCAATTTGGGGTTCCTCAGAGCATAACTGTCTGAATACATAACCGTATAACTTTACGGTATACCAACTATATAAGAAAATGTACAACATATAATTATATGACCATATAAGCATTGTTGTAATGATTAATTCACTGTGACTGAAGCTTACATTATCTATATTTGAAAACAACTGGGAAATACAACACAGTAAAGGAGAAAAAAAAAAGACATCTAACAACAATCTAACAGTGTCAGTGTCACTATACACAACTAATCTCTGGATTATGTGACTATATGAATCGAAAAAGCGATTATTCTCTTGTATAAAAGTTCCTCTAGTTTTGGCAAATGTTTGAAGTGACATCTATCCTTCAATGACAAGTAAATATTATATTAAATATATCTATATCCCACCCCCAAAAGATGTTTTAAATTATATTTCGTCTCGGAAAACATTTTAGGTAACGTTTGTCTTTCAATAAGACATGCAAATATCATATCAAATATATCTATAGCCACCCCAAAAAGATATTTAAAATGATCTTTAGTTCTGGCAGACATTGAAGGCAACATTCATCTTTCAATAAGACTTGCAAATATATGAAATATATCTATAGCCCACTCCTAAAAGGAAAAGACCTGAAATCCATCACTAACACTTTGCAATATCTCACAAACAAACATCGCCAGCCCCTAAACCTTCCCAGTACTTTTTTTTTCGTATTTTTTTGAACTCGAGAAAGATAGATTTGGTGACGTAGTTTTTTTCCTCTCGCCAGAATATAAAAAAAAAACTGCGTCTCGCTGTATTCCATTTGGCTTAAGCAAACGACCCAGGCTGGAAGAGGTCAGAGATGGACAAGAGAAAAATAAATAAACAAAATACAATCGAAGGTTTCTGCGACTGGTGACTATAAATTGAGCGGCGGAACTTCACAGTAACTTTATTTCCAGGTTTCACGGTATTGGTGGCCATGATTGTGTATATTTGTGTTTTTTTTGTGATAGATAGGGAAAGTAGGAGGGAATTTCGACGATTTTTTAAAAAATATTCTGTGGCCTTACAGAGAAAGAACCAGTTTTGACAGGTACCACTGAATAAAGGTGAAATGATCAGGCAAAAGTTACACACTAATACATACAAACATAATAAACAAACCCACACACAGACATATATATATATATATATATATATATACATATATATATATATATATATATATATATATATATATATATATATATATATATATATATATATATATATATATATATGTATGTATATACATTGTATATGTGTGTGTGGATATACATATATATATATATATATATATATATATATATATATATATATATATATATATATATATATATATATATATATATATATATATATATATATATATATATATATATATATATATATATATATATATATATATATATATATATATATATATATATATATATATATATATATATATATATATATATATATATATATAGAGAGAGAGAGAGAGAGAGAGAGAGAGAGAGAGAGAGAGAGAGAGAGAGAGAGAGAAAGTGCAATCTATTTCCATTCAGTCATCTTTCTGGAGAGTGTTATTTCCCTTGATGTCACAGAAAATCCTCGATAGTGATGATATTCTTGATGATGGTGATGTTGATGATGATGATGGCAGCCTTCGAAAAATGAAAATGGATTGTGAAATTATCACAAATTAAGCATCTGACAACAAAGGCACGAGCTATCAAAGAAAGTCCCCAACCTGTTATTGAGCGTGATTGATAGTATAATAGGCCTAGTATGGAGTTATTCAAACTTCATGTTAAAACGATCAGGTCGCTTTTTTTGTAAGACTATCCAAAGCTTTTTAAACTAAAGATTCTCCCTTGTTGAAATGAAGTAAATAATGGATTGGTAAAAAGCGAAATATCTGCACTTCAGTACTTATTGTTTTATAATCTAAAAACAATCCTGAAAATCTCTCTGCCAAAATTGAAGATTGGTTTAGACGAGTCTCTAGGTTCAATGAAATCCAAAGATGATAAATTGTTATTCTCCTACCTTGTAACCAAACAACATCAATTATTTTTTAATAAATTATTCTGTAATCTAATTTCAATTATTTTGTAATAAATTATTCTGTAATCTAATCTCAATTATTTTGTAATAAATTATTCTGTAATCTAACAACAATTCCGCAAATCGGTCTGCCAAAATTGAACATTGGTTTAGACGAGTCTCTAGTTTCAATAAAATCCAAAGATAATAAATTGTTACTCTCCTGCCTTGTAACCAAATGAGCCATATCTGTAACTTAAGACTTGTAATTTTTTTTTTTTATCTAATGACACTTATGTCAAAGCAATTCACAAAATCGGTTTTGTTTCAGTATAAACCAAAGATGCTGTAAGGGCTATGCTCCTGCCTTGTAAAAGAATGCATATCAATCATGACGTCATTTGGGAGAAAACTGAGAGAAAGGGATCTAATTAACATGCAAAAATTTTCAAAATCTTAAAAAAAAAAAAACAGAAAATGTCACTAAGAGTTTATGCTAATGTCAATATCAAGAAGATAATATAAAGATCTTAAAATAAATAGCAATTGTCAATAACATTCTATGTTAATATCAATATCAAGAAAATAATGGGAAATCTTATGAAGAGAAAGGTTCTGAACCGCGTATGACAAATAATCCCGTCCAGGAATCCACAGGTAATCACGTAATCGCAGAGAAAGTCTGGTTAGGGGCCCAAATTGGGGAAAGTTAATCTTGAGAACGATTTTAACAGTCTCATTGCTCTATAAATTCTCAAATTCTGGGGAACTGAATTGAATTGAATTGAATATAGAATTTAGGCCAAAGGCCAAGCACTGGGACCTAAGTGGTCATTCAGAGGTGAAATGGAAATTGAGTGAAAAGGTTTGAAAGGCGTAACAGGAGGAAAACCTCAAAGCAGTTGCGCTATGAATCAATTGTTAGGAGAGGGTTGAGGAAAGTAAGACGGAAGAGAGAATATGAAAGGAGGTACAGTAAAAGGAACGAAAGGGGTTGCAACTAGGGGCCTACTGACGGCACTAACCCCTCTACGGGGACAAAATTCTGGAGAGGCGGCTGAGTTTGTACGTTTGTTGGTTTAGGTTGAATGGACAATATTCATATCGCGCTGTTAATTAAATAGTCTAATTGTGAAAATGAACAAAAATGAACGAAAATGAAGGAAAATAAAATCATACAAAGATATCGCTTAGAGACAACACGTAACGGAAATTGCCACCCAGTTGCAATTATTCCAGCTTGAAAATGTTGATCAGATTAGCAATTTGCAACGCCATGCATAAAATCATCAATGCTTCATGACGTATGAAGCAAGAGGTCACTTATATTATTCAAAGAATATATATATGCGTGAATAAACACGTGAAAGCGCTTGGTACTGAACTTCTGCCTGTCATTTTCCTGAGGTATTCGCTTATATACTGAAGTCATGTGCATCTACTTTGATTTTTAAGCATTATATATATGATTTTTATATATATATATATATATATATATATATATATATATATATATATATATATATATATATATATATATATATATATATATATGTATGTATGTATGTATGTATGTATGTATGTATGTATGTATGTATGTATGTATGTATGTATGTATGTATGTATGTGTGTATAGAGAGAGAGGATTAATTTTAGACATTATTTTTGTTTTTACATTTCTGTATAAAATCATGCATAACGGAATATAAGTTCATACTTCACTTGTCTGAAAACTGACTGGCGCGCACACATGGCCATCGAAAAGAAGATTTAAGAAAAATAATCACCACGTTTAAGTCAGTCATTTATGACTGCCTTTTCGCGAAGACCTGAGAATATCGACAATAGTCTCACGAAAAAGAGATGTAATGAGGTTATAGGGATAAGAATTTATGTTCCTTCCAAGTTCAAAATTAAGACCTAAGATCTCTCTAGACTGAAAATCAGACGTCATTGATTTCAGTAGTATCAAGAATGAAATCAAACTGCGTTCGGTTTATGTACACACCATCATCTCAGCTGGCCCACTTATCTCCTCACGTGTGCAAGAAACAGCGGATGTCACACAATTCCTGTACATATATTCGTATTCATATTGTTCTGTTAAACGTATCATTCTTAACGTAAGCACTATAATGTCAGCATTCTAGCTATGTGTATAATAACTTCAGTCATGTTTTACATACCGATTTATATATGTTTTTCCATCCTCCAACAAACATAGTTGGTTGAACTCTGACCTTTGTTTTGAACGCCTCGTGCCAGGCGCTACATTTCCGCTCGCAAGAGCTACTGACCTGTTTGTTGTTCGAGTACATTTAACGGGCTGGTCTATGAGCAAGAACCCGTTCTGGCATAAAGCCAGCTCAATCAATAACAACAATTTTAATAAATTTGAAAGCTCGTAGACGCAGCCTCTTACTCACGCCTTCTCTACAGAGCAATGAAGCTATCTTGAAACCAAGGTGAAGAGAGGACTAGGTTTATCACGCCAACTTGTCACATTTCCTCAACTGACGTCAGTTAAAATGACAACGCGAACTATTGCATAGTGAATGTGAACTCTTTCTCGGTGAGGCTTGAAAAATATTCATGACTATTGCACTATGTTGCAAAGAAAATTCTCATCTAATTAGCATTTGTAAAAGAGAGAAATGATAACTTGACGCACAGCTACGTTACGTGCATATACGAAGTAATACTTATGATTTCGTTTTTCAACAATGTCACAATATGGCTACCTGATTTGTTAATGGGAGGTATTTCAGCCTGAGCCAGTTCCCTGCGTGCTCACGTGTCTTCCAGTGCGCGCGCGCTAATGTCCTTCTTAAACAAATCTGATTATCAAAATAAATACATTTCTTAGATAACTCCAGTCTATTCAACATCCTACAAACAGCTCAACTAACCTACTACACCAAGAACTCACTTCAGAGTCAAAACCACTCGTCCAAACTTACTCAAACCAGCCCGGGCGAAAGTTGATCGACCTTGTGAACGCCGAGAAACTCCAGGAAGTCTCTTTTTTTTTTAAGTTCTCATTTTTTTAGGTTATTTTTTATCGCCCAAGCACGTTTTGTCTAGGCTTGGGTGGGCTAAAGTGATTTTTTTTATGTCTTGAAAATCCAGAAGTTTCTTATTTTTACAGGTCTTATTTTTTTAGGTTATTTATTTATTTTTTTGTATCTTCCAAGCACGTATTATCTAGGCATAAGGGAGTTATGTTTCTTTTTTTTTTTTTTTAATCCTTGAAAATCCAACCAGGCGGACCAGTGTGGGTTCCCATTTTTTAAACGGCAGTTGTTCTTTAGCATTTGGCGTATCGAGTTTCCTTAGTTCTGGGTGAATAATAATAATAATAATAATAATAATAATAATAATAATAATAATAATAATAATAATAATAATAATAATAATAATAATAATAATAATAATTATAATAATATCTTGGTTATTATTATTTTTCTATTACTTGAATTATTGCTGCTGCAAATAACAGAATTGTATTATTGCCATAAATATTAGATATTAATAATAATAATAATAATAATATTATTATTATTATTATTATTATTATTATTATTATTATTATTATTATTATTATTATTATTATTGTAGTGATTTTAGCTTTAATGTTCACTAACAAAGTCAGTTTCTTCGTTTATATTAATCTCCATTTTTCATTTATCAACTGACTATTATTATTATTATTATTATTATTATTATTATTATTATTATTATTATTATTATTATTATTATTATTATTATTATTATTATCATGTTTCTGTCGTTCTGGTAGAGATACTTAAGCCTTAACAGGAAGACAAGTTATCGACATACTAAGCAGTCTGCGCTCTATCCAAGGCCATCGACTCTCAAACGCCAGTTCGCTTGCATGAATCTGTTTTGTGTTTGTTCCTTGTTTATGTCGTTGTTTACTTGTTTTAAAACAAACAGTACTACCAACACGAGTATACTGAGGAGTATTGGTTGGTGAAGCCATATTTCATAATTATATAATTATTATTGATATTATTCAGAAGATGAACCCTATTTCTGAGGAGCAAGTCCACCGCAGGGGACACTGACTTGAAATTCAAGCTTCCAAAGAATATTATGGCGTTCATTTGAAAGAAGTAACAGAAAGTAATGGGAAACACAGAAAAAAGAGTTCAGTTATTGGAAGAGAAAAAAATAAATTAACAAAATAAATAAATAGATACAAATGTGAGTAAAGCATTAAAATACACGGACGTCTGAGGTTCCAGCTGATAATGTCCTACAAAGGTCGTGGAGGCTCACGAAATGAATGAGATTTAAATAATAAGATGCATTTCTCCAAAGCAAGCTTCGAAGATTCCTGTTTATGAATACTGATTAAAGCGTGGGGTTAGGGTGAATGTGCCTTGATAACGAAGAAATGGAAAGATAAACAAATAAGAAGTCTGGCGAGAATTATACATCACCCGAGAAATATTCACCGTGCAGACGTTTCTGAGCAATTTTAACTTGTCTTTTATAAAAGTTATGAGTGAAATGCAAGTTCTAAGTAACGCAGTGGTGTGTGGACCCTTCATGGAATTACACTCGTGATTTGCATTCTCTCTCTCTCTCTCTCTCTCTCTCTCTCTCTCTCTCTCTCTCTCTCTCTCTCTCTCTCTCTCTCTCTCTCTCTCTCTCTCTCTCTCTCTCTCTCTCTCTCTATATATATATATATATATATATATATATACTGTGTATATATATATATATATATATATATATACTGTGTATATATATATATATATATATATATATATATATATATATATATATATATATATATATATACACATATATGTGTGTGAGTGTGCGTGCGCACGCATTTGTTTATGTAGGTAGATGCATGTGTGTGCGTGTGAATGTGTTTGTGCGTATGTGTGTGTAAGAAATATTAATAATACATGGCCTAGTATGGGAAAACCAGTAATTTCCAGCATTGTCATCCTAACCTAACTTTCCCCAACCTAGCCTAAAGCTGACTAGGGACTGTTGCATGTCCTAGACCTCCTTTAATGTGTATAAAATGTTTATAACCAGCATCCCGCCAGACTGGAGAAGGATGGTAGAGGATATGCCCTTTCTGGGGGCACCCTCAACCTACTTTCCACACTGATTACCTTAAATTATCGAGGAGGGACTTATATCTCTGGAAAGTTCAAAGAAATTATGTTTTTATGGAACACAGGTATCCCCTTATTGTAAACATCCTGTTTGACGTACCTATCTATCTATCTATCTACCTATATGTGTGTATATATATATATATATATATATATATATATATATATATATATATATATATATATATATATATATATATATATATATATATATATATATATATATATATATATATATATATATATATATAAATACTTTTCCTGTGAAGTATCTTACTGAGCTGGCTCTAGAATGGTGGCTGAAACTGTAGAAAGTTTGTAATAGAGGAAATTTAATGAGGCAAAAGAGGGCAAAGATGTGAGAGACATAAGGAGTTGGTGAGATAATATGTGAGATACTGATGTATACTGGTGATAATGTGAGCGAATAGATGATGAGTATGTATAAGGTATCTCTGGAGGATGGAAACGCCCCATAGACGTGGATGAGACCAGTATCATTATGGCAGTCCCTTTAAATTATCCATGAAAGAAGCAGATGCAAATTTCATGTTGCAAAGGTATTATCATGTGAACATAAGTTACCGAAAACGGTGGAGTGCCGCAGGGTAATTCTATGCCACCATAGCGTTTTTATAATGAAAAAAGTAGTTGGGGATCGAAGAGAATGTTTAACTTTAAGAAACCATTTAAAGTTGGGCGACTTAGATATTCAGATGATGAAGTTTTAATCAGCCAAACACCAGAAGATTTACAAAGTTTGCATGGTAGAATGAATCTTATACCTTATATTCTTATAAGACTGAGAAAATCAGAAATAAAGAGGACAAAGCTTCCTCTAAGGAATAAAATTTCATTAGATGGTGAATCCGATTCATAAGGATGACCCTATCAGTTGTGTAGGCTCTCTTAGGTTGGAATTTAGTGAAATACTAGAGACTAATAAAAAATGGCCGGGCTCAGTAAGATTTGGAAATCAAATAGACTGAAATTATATACGAAAGCAAGGTTATACATTAGTCTAGTACTATCTATATTGCTATCCGGACATGTATCATGACATGGCAGTGAACCTATATCTTAAACATGTCTCGATTAGAGAATAAAGCTTTACGGAGAATATTGGAAGTCAGAAGGCTGGACAGAGTGCGATATGATACCATTAAGGAAATTGCAGAAGTTTCATTTGCAGAGGAGATAATGATGAAAGGGAGGTGGACTTGGCTTAGATATGTCACCTCAGTAAGAATGATAAAGATAGTGACGTCGTGGCTCCTGGGAGCACCAGAAGACTTGGAAGACCAGACCAAGACCTATTTAAAAGAGAACTGTGAGACAGGAGGCTGGAGGGGAGAGATTTGAAGAAGTTAAAGCACAAGAAAGATGGTGAATGGCGGAATTTCACAAGGGCCTTTTGTGAGAGACAGCGTTGGAGGCAATGATGATGATGACAGTGATGAAAATAATGAATGCTTTCTAGATCAATAGCTTCCATCAAGAAAAAGAAAAAAAAGGAAAGTAAACCATAAAGACAGATGAGAAGAAAATTAAAATCTGTGAAGAGTAGAATCATCTGCACCAAAGGTGAGAGAGACAAATGAGGTATATCAAGGAAGATACTGATAAAAAGGAGGAATCAAAGGTGAAAGCAAGGAGGAGATGAAACTGGATCTTCGAGGGCTCCAGTGAAGATGAGGGAAAACTGCAGATACAGTAAAAACATCAAGAGGAGAAAGAAAGCGATTGGATAAGGAGCTTAGAAAGCAGCTTGCAGAGAGGAGGTAAGCTCTGAAGTGGAAGATGGGTCAACTGGTCCTATCTAAGACCTGGTCAAAACTATTGGGCAAATCAAAAAGTTTTAAAACCTACTTGCATCTTAATCTTTCCATTATCAAGAGGATTACAGTGAGTTCATCTTTGTCCCAGAGCAATTACACTTTGCCCTGTCTCTTAAGAACACAGGAATTTACAATTACCTTACATAAAAATAAAAAAAAAAATCAGCCCTTACCACAAGGTCCATCAGACGCCACACTAAGAAGGAGCCCAGTAGAGGACCCTTTGCAAACGGCAATCTCAAAGAGGCACTTGTTGTTGTACGTCACTCCATCCGTGCCACACAGAGGGTCGTAGATCTTGGTACAGGCTTCTGGGCATCCCTCGGCGGGAGAGGGCAGCAGGGGCTCGAATACTGCTGGCTCTCCTCCCAAGTCTCCACCAAAGGGGTCGGTTTCAGGGGGGAATGGAATGACCCCACTCCCAGGGGTGTCGTCCAATTTCGGGAGTTCCTCAAGGGGAGGGGAAGGAGGAGGAGAGAATGCAGGTTGTCCTAGGGGTATGGAAGCTGAGGAAGAGAGATGCTATTAGTTTTGAGATATTTATCAGATGAGCTTTTCCTCTTTTTTTCAAATTTAAGTTGGTTTGATTACTTCATGAAGCAAATGCACTGGATACAATGAAACTTTTCAATGAATGAATGAAATTTTTCATTGCATATATATATTTAGAAATATTTTAATCTATTTATCAGAAGGTCTTTTCCTCTTTTTCAAAATTTAAGTTGGTTTGATTGCTTCATGAACCAAATATATTGGATACAATGAAACTTTGCAATGTATGAATGAAATTGTCATTCTGTTTATGGTGTTTTATTTATGAAATACATCTTTCCAAGATGTAATACATCTTTCCAAGATGTATTTCATGCCCAATAAAATACCCACTGCAGAAAAATACCGATAAATTCGTAGAGGATAACAACTATTCAACCTCGGAGACACATTCATATTTGGTCACCCTTTCCCAGTCTTCCAACTCGTCTTATCACTAAAAGTTTCTCCAGCCACATTTTGGGAATAATTTACGAGGTTTCCTGACTGAGAGTCGAGGAGCAGACACCAAATGCGGCCGTATCATGACGCCTCCAAACTTATCTCCTACATAAAAGGAATTTTACGACCTACGCCAAGGTTGGGAAGGAGGAGTGATGTTTACAAGAGATATATTCGGGCAGACGTCAGACTTGGGATAATTCCAGTGAATTCTAACATTGAAACTTTGTTTTCTTAAATCCTTACGCAGTTGAAATGATAAAAATATGAAACTACACAAAGATGGCATACAGTAAATTCTGACATTTTTTCTTAAATCCATTACTGGTTAATATGCCAAGTATGAAACTAAGCAAAGATAGTATATTGAAGACAAAAGGCTGGAAGATATAGTAAAGGAAAGTTATCCAGGAATAGGGGAAAAAATAGATAACAAGAAAAGGATTAACGTTTGCAATAGATATATTTTCAGTGAATGTTGACATTTTGTTTACTTAAATAGTTACTTAGTTAAAATTACAAGATATGAATGCATGTAACGACAGTTTACTGAAGACAAAAGACTGAAATATACAAGAGATATTTTCAGTAAATTCTGGAATTTTTCTGAAATTCATTCCGGACTAAAATTACAAAACATGAATGCACGGAAAGATAGTTTACTGAAGACAAAGGACTGGAATATACAAGAGATATTTTCAGTAAATGCTGGAATTTTTTCTTGAATTCATCCCTGGTTAAAATGACGAAATATGAAACCAAGCAAAGAATATATGCTGAAGACAAAAGGCTAAAGGACACAAGAGGTGTTTTCAGTAAATTCTGGAATTTTTTCTTAAATTCATTCGTGGTTAAAATTACAAAATATGAATGCATGTAAAGATGGTTTGCTGAAAACAAAAGACTGAAATATACAAGAGGTATTTTCAGTAAATTCTGGAATTTTTCTCATGTTCATTCCTAGTTAAAATGACAAAATATGAAATCAAGCAAAGATAGTTTACTAAAGACAAAAGACTGAAATATACAAGAGATAGTTTCAGCAAATTCTGGAATTATTTCTTAAATTCATTCCTGGTTAAAATCACAAAATACGAATGCATGTGAAGACAGTTTACTGAAGACAAAGGACTGAAATATACAGGAGGTATTTTAAGTAAATTCCGGAATTTTTTCTTAAATTCATTCCTGGTTAAAATCACAAAATAAGAAACCAAGTAAACATAGTTTACTGAAGACAAAAAATTGAAATATACAGGATGTATTTTCAGTAAATTATGGAATTTTTCTGAAAATCATTCCTGGATAAAATCACAAAATATGAATGCATGTAAACATAGTTTACTGAAGACAAAAAAACTGAAATGTACAGGAGGTATTTTCAGTAAATTCTGGAATTTTTCTGAAAATCATTCCTGGTTAAAAAGACGAAATATGAAACCAAGCCAAAATTGTATGATGAAAAAAAAGGCTAAAAGATACCGCAAAGGAAAATTAACCAGGAATAAAAAAAAAAAAAGAATACAAGAATATCCATGAACCTTCTTGGCGGGTAAGGCTGTGAAAAACGAGTAACGGATGACTAAGGTCACGGCAGAAGACAACCTTGGCTGCCTTGGTAATGTTGCATGAGCGAAGACCAGGGATGCAACTGCAAGCATTGCACGAACGCTGGATCAACGCATACTTTATGAGGCGTAATGCAGACTTGTTTAATAGTTTACGAAGGTCAGGGAAAGTCTTTTGGGAACTGGTTTTGAATCTAAGTATTTATGTAAATATATACGTATATATATATATATATATATATATATATATATATATATATATATATATATATATATATATATATATATATATATATATATATATATATATATATATATATATATATATATATATATATATATATATATATATATATATATATATATATGTATATATATATATATATATATATATATATATATATATATATATATATATATATATATATATATATATATATATATATATATATATATATATATATATATATATATATAATATCGACAAAAGTAACGAAGGAAAGAGAAACGATGGAGTGCTGCATGGCCTTATGACTTATAGTCCTTTACTTAGCAGATTTTGTCTTTATTTATGTATTCATCACGTTCCATATTTTCGTGATTCAGCTATGCATACATATATATATATGCATATGTATATATATGTGTATATATATATTATTTATATATATATATGTATGTACATACATACACACACACATATATATATATCTATATTTATATACATCTATATATGTTTATATATATATATATATATATATATATATATATATATATATATATATATATATATATATATATATATAAACATAACATTATTCTGAGCCAACTCTGTCTTCAGAGAAAGAAATATTTGGAACAAGAAATGTATCACTAAGGACAAGTCAATGCAATTTGAGAGTTGAATTAAAAAAAAAATCTTAAATATAATGAACCGTCATATTGAACTTGACAAACATGGCAAAGCCTGCAAGAAATAACACACAACAAAAGAAATACAATATTTTTTATCCACCTCAAACTAGTTCGAAATAAACTGTGCAAGTAGACCCAACGGTATCTTTTTTCGGATATTCGAGAAACGACGTATGTCAAAACTGAACATTTTCATACCACATTTTTTTTTGGCAAGATGAAATTGTTGCAACCTCACCTTATGTCCTGAATGCCATGCAACATAATGGATCTCCTACTGTTATGTTATCCTTAGGAGAATTTTACAGCATAACAGGATACGTTGCGGAACGTAAAACACTCACAAACATACGACACACACACACACACACACACACACATATATATATATATATATATATATATATATATATATATATATATATATATATATATATATATATTATCTTACGTGTGGAGAGAAAGAGAGAGAGAGAGAGAGAGAGAGAGAGAGAGAGAGAGAGATATGAATTTCGACCTAGGGATAATCTCTCAGTACTGAATCTGAAACAACTTATTTCTTTTTTCTACAATGAGCACATTTCAGAAAACACTGTAATGCTTGAAATTTATTCCTATCAGTTAATCATCAAAACATTCTATATAGATAAAAAAGATATAGGCCCCACATATACTGCATATAAGTATGCATACAACAAATATACTACGTTTAAGTATGTAACTACAAATATACTATACGTAAGTAGGTAACTACCTATTATATATTGTTTTTATATAACTCTTGAGCTACCTATAAATACGTTTCCGTAAAAATCATATCACTATTTCAACACATGTTTCTTATCACAGAAAATGTGACTGTTTTAAACAAAGATACATGAGCGGTATTCAAATAAAAAAAAACTACTTATTGTCAAAATGTCATACTGTGGTGAACTGCCTGTCGAGTCAAGTTTCAGGTAGATTTAGATGTAACTGTGCTAAAATAGAGGCTAGCTGAGATAGGGTCATCAATAGCCCAGAAACAAAGGAACAGAAAGGAGAAGCGAAGTAAAACAGTCGACGAGAGAAGTAGGGCAGACCAACCTGTTTTTTTTTTTTTTTTGTGATATTCAAGGCCCCTCGGTATTCAAGTTCCAAGAGTTAATATACTTGCTTGTCTGCCTTCAGAACAAACAAGGATATTGATTATATTGGGAAGGAATGGTTTGAAGCTATAGATCCTTTATGGTTGACAAGATAAACAAATATTACGAAAAGACAGATTTAAGCTATAGATTCAAATTTTATGATATGAATCTTTTTATCATTAATTTTTTTACTTTCACTGAAAATATAACTTGTATGATTAATGAGATAAAAAAATCCGAATATATGGTTAACATAAATTAAATGAAATAGATATTCTATGGATTGATTGAATTACTAAAAGACAACTCTCCATCTATTTCTAAAACAATATTTATTGGTATTGGTGATGAGCACTGTTCATGATATATTAAAATCTATTTTGCCTGTTTATTGAAAAAAATATCTCAACTCTTAAGATCTAGAATTACTATAAAACACACGCCCAATAAAATACACATCTAATAAAATATTCAATAAAACAAAAAAAAAAGGCGTAACGAAAACAATGTACCAGAATGACTACCAATGACGTAACGAGACGAGCATCAAAAATCCCATCACGTGACGCGCAAAAAAGTGTACCCGCACGCATCGCGCATGCGTGCTGCGAGAGAACAGGCATAAATGCCAAATGGTGAAGAGGCACGTGATCAGATGCAATAAATCTCTTTGCAATGGCAGAGAACGTGACTGCAACGGCAGTTTTAACGTGACGGGGGGGCCGTGAGAAAAAGAGTATACGCTTCAGGTCTCATTAGCTATTCAGAGATGTGAGGTTACTACTAAGCCTCTTGCTGCGTAGGGATGATGATGAGGAAGAGGAAAAAATTATTATTATTATTATTATTATTATTATTATTATTATTATTATTATTATTATTATTATTATTATTATTATTAGTAGTAGTAGTAGTAGTAGTAGCAGTACACAGTAATTGAATTCTGTATCTGTATATGGTATCTGGCTAAAAATTAAGTTAAGGTTATTATTATTATTATTATTATTATTATTATTATTATTATTATTATTATTATTATTATTATTATTATTAGTAGTAGTAGTAGTAGTAGTAGTAGTAGTAGTAGTAGTAGTAGTAGTAGTAGTAGTAGTAAACTGCAGCTGAATTCTGTATCTGAATAATTGTAGTCTCAGGCTAAAAATTAAGTTATATTTTTATTATTATTATTATTATTATTATTATTATTATTATTATTATTATTATTATTATTATTATTATTATTATTATTAGTAAACTGTAGCTGAATACTGTAACTGTCTATGGGGTGTAGCTGGAAAAGCGTATTATTATTATTATTATTATTATTATTATTATTATTATTATTATTATTATTATTATTATTATTATTATTATTGCAAAAACATTAGGAGATAGGATCATTTATAAACATAAGATAAGATATGAAAAAGTAAAGAGACCAAACTTTTGACAATCAAATGAATAATAAAAAAAATACCACAAGAATTTTCAAACAAAAATTTAAAAATTAAACAAGCTTTTTATACAAGAAAATATTTCAATTGAATATCATCTTAACATTGATTAGTCTTACATCTTATTCTCAATGTAAAAATATATAGTTTTGGCCTTATGAATATTGCTGGGTGGGGGGCAAGCTTGGGCAACGTCACAGGAAAATTTATTTTAAGATCCTAGTGTTATTGACTCCCATCTTGAGAGTCAATGACTTACAACAATTTACGATATAAATTATGATTATCGTGTCAGATGATGATATATTTTTTGATATTTGCAAGCGTTATTTAGTTATGAATATGACAGCAGATGAATTCGAATTTTTTTATCTGGGAGCGCTATTCAATAATCTCTCTCTCTCTCTCTCTCTCTCTCTCTCTCTCTCTCTCTCTCTCTCTCTCTCTCTCTCTCAAAATGCTCTGAATTCCTGTTTATATTGTAAGAGTACATCAAATTATTCTGACAGTTTATAACATATTTGCTATATCATACAACACCATAAATTTACCACTCAGAATATGCCAGGCTTTCAGACCTCAAAGAAATTATATTTTAATAACTGAATAAGTTTTTTGTATATTATGGGAACATCTAAAATAGATCACATATATAATACGAGATTAGAATTAGAATTAGGATCCCAGAAACTATTGCCGGTCTGAAATTTTAGGATTGTCTCTAAATAACAGTTATTGAAAAAAAAAAGGTTTTACGAGACGAGCGACGAAAGAACATTTATTCTACTAAAACTCTGATCAAAATGAGGTAATCAGGGAATTAGAACTCTTGTTTTACAATGGTATTTAATGAAAATAAACCAGTGATGTAGTAGCTAATATTATACCCATAGAATTATTTCCTTAGATACAAAAAAAGTCAGAATTTAATCATAAATTTCACTGTGAATAGTCGTACGTAATAATTACAGGAATAATTTATAACCTTTATACGAAAAGTGCCATTAGTTGCAAAGTGCTACCTACACATACACTCACACACACACACATATACAAATGTATAAATGTACGTGTGTGTGTGTGTGAGGACCCGCTGGTGCTTGTGCTTGCAGAAGTTTCACAAAGACAGAAATAATTTATAATCATTATACGAGAAAGGCCATGAGCCCCAAAACACTAATAACATAAACACACATTCATTCACATACAAACGTGTGTGTGTGTGTGTGTGTGTGTGTGTGTGTGTGTGTGTGTGTAAGGTCTCGTGCGTGATTGTGCGTGTGCTTGCAGAGGTCACAGAAGTGAAATTAACTATTTTAAGGTGAAGTTGTCCGAAAACATCAGGAGTCTAGGAACAGGAACATCGACTCGACTTTCACGTTGTCTGAAGGCCTTAAAAAACTGGAATCCTGTCCCATTAGAAGAGATGCAGCCACTTGGAAAAAATTAAAAAGATTTTCTGCTTTAAAGCAAATTCTTCTTTACTTACGCATGTTTTTTTTTTTCTTTGTCTCAGTGGATGTCAACAAATAATTCTGGTGAAAGAGGACCTGTTATGGTAATACTGAGCTGATGAATTCTAAAACTGGTTTGATATATAAATACTAATATTACTGTACTACCTTGTGGGTTGTCTTTCTTTTATTTTTAACAATTATGTTACTGAATTCTCCTTGTCTAATAATTCAATTATTTATAACAAAATGTCAGCTACCATTGAATAGAATACTAAATGATATTTTGTTATAAATAACTTAATTATTAAATAGGGATGATTCGGTAAAAGAATGATTAAAAATAAAGGTTATCTTAATTTTTTAGAAAATCATTACTGAATTATCCTTGCCTAATCATGCAGTTATTTATATTAACTATCGATTAAAAGTCAATTCAAAATGACAGATAAACAATACAGAAATAATGTGTTTTATATATACGAAAAACATAATTCATTGATTGGCTGCAAGAGTTTGCTGGCATTGCAATAATAAAGGTGACATACGTCACACAAAACCCTCAGAGTTAATTTTTCTTGGTAAATTAAGAAAAAATATAAATACGTAATTGCAGGATAATTCATGCATTTCAGATGCACAGGCATGCATGCTTGGTGAAATGAAGTCATAGAATTTAGACTGCACAGAAAAAGGAGGATTTATAAAATATAAGAAATACTGAAATCACCTAAAATAGAATTAGGTCAAGGGGAAAATCCGTCTAAATTTCATTGGCGATTTGAAATGACGAATATTTTTTCCTTCCTGTTACTCAGTCTGCAAAAATAGATCTGATTCATATAGATAGAAGACTTTTAGAAATGTATAAATATTACACTAATTTTCAAAATAATTACGAAATCACTTTTAGTTTCTATCAAAATCAGCTTTATTTCATTCTGTCAGTCATGTAACGGAAAAAATATGATTCATATAGACTGAGTTCTGTTGATACCTTACAAATATTCCCTAATTTAAAAGCAATTTATAATTAGGATCTAATTTCCTCTCAAGAAGGTCAGATTTATAACATTCTGTCAATCACATAACCGAGCAATTTTTGGGATCATTACTGAACATCGAATTAAAATCTCCACTACCAGAGTCCATTAAAAACTGCAATAAAATTTTGGGATAATTATTCAACATCAAATTAAAATCTCCGTTACAAAGCGTCAATTATCAACCACAATGAATTTTTGGGATAATTATTCAACATCGAATTGAAATCTCCGTTACCAAGAGTCATTAAATACTCCAATGAGCACCAGTCGAGGTCACGGATAACTTCGTTTGACCTTGTTTTTGATTGATGCCACTTGTTAACAATGAAGCAAATTCAACATAACATTTATTTTTGCTTATGATAGTCTTAACGTATGGGAACTAATAATTTTATATTTCTGGCTTTTCAATACTTTACACTGAATTTTGGATAGGAATAATTTACGATTTTTTTATAAACATTCCAGAAATTCAAGAAAGAGATATACTATAAATATAAAAATATATTTCCATTACATGTAGTCAATTGCTTGTTCATTTTCGGGATCGATAATTATATATGCAATTATTCTTTTATTCCCGTAACCACATAACGTCAGTCAAAAACCTTTTCTAGTTTGCTCTTAAAGGAAATATTTCCAGAAATTCAAGAGCAAGATAGAATGTGTGTGTATATATATATATATATATATATATATATATATATATATATATATATATATATATATATATATATATATATATATATATATATATATATATATATATAATATATATATATATATATATATATATATATATATATATATATATATATATACATATAATATATATATATATATATATATATATATATATATATATATATATATATATATATATATATATATATACATATATATATATACAGTATATATACATATATATATATATATATATATATATATATATATATATATATATATATAACTTAATCATTCATCCACTCGTTCATTTATCATTTATGTACTGATTACGTCATTTAATGACGGCTTTGGATCTCAGGAACGCAAACATAAAATGAGAGAGATCGTGACACCCACAGGGTGAACAACATTCCAAAACCACCCATTCCAGTTTTTGCTGCGATTCCTTGTCTCCGTTCAGCCTTATTTGCGCCTGCGTATCGTGCTCGAGTTTTGATTGAAAAAGCCAGACGATGCATTATGTTTACCGTGCAAGGTATCCCAGAAGAGATTTACAAATGGGAAATATTACCAGTCCTGAGAAAATCATACCGAAATGGCTGAAAGATAGATAGAAAGGAAGGAATTCAATTAGGTTTATTTATCAGACAAAGCAGGATTCATTGAGGTTAAATATAAAGCCAAAATGAATACTACAGCTTTTAGAGGTATTGTTACATAATAACATGCCTTCGAGAATTATTTTATGGAACTTACAACAGACCTTTAGAATCTGATGTAAGTAACAGCGGGTCACAATAGGGCCTGAATAGACAGATCTTTAAGACTGCAACTGTCCCAGAGTTTATAGTACTGGTTAATCAGGAGGTGAACCATATGAAGCGACTGATGAGACCAACAGATCATTAAATTGTCTTTAATTTTTTTTTTAACGATGGCAGCTGAAAAGCTTAAGTGGGACAGAACAGAGCCAGTTGCACGACTTAGCAACAAGGAGTACAGCTGGAGCAGAAACAGAGCATAGGCAGGGAGCAAAATCACGAATTATCTTAGTCTGTGACTGATTAGCGAAAAATAAAAGACTGGTAAACGTAGAGAGAGAAAATTAGAAGAAATATTTTAAAATCCTGCTCTACTCAGTTTAAGGAAGAGTCCAACCAGCTTTTCGGGCGAAGCCTTGTCAACATGCACGCATGCGAATGGAGTTTATAATCCTTTAGATGCTACGCATTCCTTTGAAGGAGGAGGAGGAGGAGGAAGAGGAGGATCATAAGGATACCCACCGCAGAAACCAGTGCTCTCCAAGGAGAGGCTCGGGTCCTTGCAGGACGCCACTTGGAAGGTGCACTCGTTCGTGTAAGTGACTCCGTCAGTACCACAGACTGGTTCGTAGTTATAAGGGCATATTCTCGAGCACCTGTCCCCTTCAGGAGCCGCCGCTACAGGAGGGGGGAATTCTTGCGACGGCAGTCCGAAGGGACTGCCCGGCAGAGGTACGCCGGCGCCTTGGGGGAAGTCCTGCGTAGCAGGAGGGTCCTCTTGGGCTAAAGGAGGTTAACAGGATGTTCAGTTGGCGTTTAAGGAAGGAATTGTATTTCTGTTTGAAGGATAATCGGTCTTTTCGATGGTCCTGCCGGAAACTATTAATAAAAGAATACATTTCAATATAAACTCGAGTTTTTTCAGCAATAATATATCCGGGTTGCACCAAAGGCGGAAATTCCTTTTCAAGCAGAGATCAATATATAATCAACCCAGAGAGAGAGAGAGAGAGACAGAGAGACAGAGAGAAGTACCTTATATATATACATATATTATATATATATATATATATATATATATATATATATATATATATATATATATATATATATATATATATATACATATGTAAAATTTTCTTCCACTACAATAAGGCGTAGAACCCAATCATGATCATTAAAATTCATTCCATTAAAATGATATTATGATGTGACGTCATTAATACCTGCAGATAAAAATGACTTATTTCCTGTATCAAATTCATTATGGCTTAAAGACCTCAAGGTTAGGAGGCTGTTTGCTGAAGGAAAAACCAGCTACTTTGAAATTAATGAGACCCTGTCAAAGGTGATCTATTTCAGTATTAATTATTGTGAGATTAATCCAGTTATAGAAGGATTATGATTATATCAAATAATTAGATTATTATTGACATCTAATTTGAATAACGAGATTATCATACAATTTTAATTTGGAGGAGCAGTTATGAAAATAAGCAAGATATTCTTAGATTTGTATAATAATAATAATAATAATAATAATAATAATAATAATAATAATAATAATAATAATAATAATAATAATAATAATAATAAAAATTTATTATTATTATTATTATTATTATTATTATTATTATTATTATTATTATTATTATTATTAATCTATAACCGTAATGTAATTTTTAGTAAGGTATCCCTTATTACACCAAATAACTTACAATCAATCATTTTCTCTCGTATTCTTTTTTACAGGTAACTTTCCTTAAGAAATTTTTTTTTTTTACCATCGTTATAACTTTCAAGCAAAACACTTATAATTATATTAGCGTTATCTCTAAAATTAGTTCCGTACTTACAAAGTAGCCGAAGACAATACACTACTGGTGAAGTAATTTCTCAGCTAAGAACTATGCTGATTAGGTCGCTTACATAATACAAATTAATGGTGAATTACTGAAGAATGTTAAGGTAATGAATGTTATTTGTCTTAGCATAGTTAATGAAAGGAGAAAAAATACTTTTAACTTTCACAGCATTTTAACATTTCCAAAACTATTCGTCTGTACTGTAACAAATGGTTTTGATTCTAGTTTCTAGAATATATTTAAAGTATACTTTCCCTCAAAACTGTTCGTCTATCTCGTAACGAACGATTCTAATTCTAGTTTCTACAACATTTACAATATATTTTCCTTCCATTTGCCAACATTTAAAGGAGTATAGAGTTTTTTTTAACCAATTATAAGTTTTAAGGGTAATAGATTCTAAAGATCCCCTGCACTAAAGGTGAGTTTTAGCATGACACAAATCAACTAACCAAACATAGCTAAAAGATTTTCTGTTAAGTAAGAAATAAGACTAATTCTTTATTCTCTGGTAAGCAAAACACCATTAAAACTGCCTAAGTACCAATTAACAAAGGATGGAAATAAGTATCCTTTTGATATTCCAGTATCCCCAAGGATTACGAGGCTTGAAATAGACGTGGCGTAGTTGCTAGTACTCAAGGACTCTTATTATCCTACTGTAGGAATTAAGGATAAAGGAATCCTGCCTGCGAGTGGAAGGAGTTATAGGATAGGTAAGGAGGTAGTCCTGACCTTGAAATCGTGCCAGGAAGAGCTATAAATAGCTTTTTTTTTTTCTTTTATATACGTGTGTTCATATTCACATGGAACCGGCCTGTAATACTTTAGTACATTTTTATGTACATAAATATGCTCATGCTCACACTGAATCGAATCCTTCACTTGGTGAGCAAGGAAGCGTACTGTTATATAAGAGTTTAAGAATGAACGCGAAAATTAAAATTGATATATATATATATATATATATATATATATATATATATATATATATATATATATATATATATATACATATGTGTGTGTGTTTGTGTGTGTGTGTGTGTGTATATATATATATATATATATATATATATATATATATATATATATATATATATATATATATATATATATATATCCATATACATATAAATAAACAAAGGTCAAGAATAATAGAAGGGAAGCATACTAAAATAGAGCTAAAATAAAAAAATAAGCACAAATAAACAGAGACACACCTCAAACAACAACTAAAATAAAAAAAAAAAAATAAGGTTCCCAAAAGACAGGAAAAAAAATTACAGGCGTGGGAATTCCATCTAGATTACCACGAAGTAGCAGCAGCAGTAGCACTAGTCAGAAACGAGTTAATGAATAAAGAAGTCTGACAAGAATGCGTGAGTACAGGAAGTGAGGAACATAAAAAAAAACACTTAAAAAAAAAGAAAAAACGGAAATGAAGAAAACCACACCTGGGGACATCAGACAACAGCTTCTGTCGTTATTGGCTTGTCAAGAACCGCAAGTAAACGTCAGTGAAGTAGATTTAATTATTATCAACTTTATCATCATACTTGTTAGCCTTAGTTTGCAGTGTGGAATTCTGTGAATGAATGGCAATGTTGACTGGTGGGTTCGAGAGAAAAATTATGTTTTATTTTAAAAACTGCTCAGTGACACTGCTTGCGACGATGATGAGGGTTGGGTACTAGCAGCTACGAGTCACTACGAACAACTACGAACACGTACAAACAACTACGAACAGCTAAGAACAACTACGAAGCACTACAAATAGCTACGAACAGATAAGAACAGCTACGAGCATCTACGACAAGTTACGAATCAATAAGAACAGGTATGAACAGCTAGGAAGAACTACGAACAGCTGCTAATCACTACAAACAGGTACGAACAGGTAGGAACAATTACGAACACCTACGAAAGACTACGAACAACAATGGACTGCTACGAACGCATAAGAAAAGCTGTGATCAGCTATGAACACGTATGAACAGCTACGAATCACTATGAACAGCCATGAACAACTACGAACAGCTACGAAGATCCACGAACAGCTACGAATCACTACGAACAGCCACGAACAACTACGAACAGCTACGAATCACTATTACTGACAGCCATGAACAGCTACGAATGTTCCCGATTGCATCTTCGTTTTCAAAGATGCCTTGTCGAGGTCACCCAGCCGATATACCTGAGGAGGTCGGTAGGTGGATCAGGAAGAAGAAGAAGAAGAAGAAGAAGAAGAAGAAGAAGAAGAAGAAGAAGAAGAAGAGAGAAAGTGAAGTACAGGAGATCAGGTAACCGGGTAAGACCCAACTGCTCTTTGTAGTGGCCTTCGTAAAGCTAAAAAATACTCTGGATTTTTAAGAAACTGAGGGTCAATTAAATCAAGGAAAGCAAGAGAAGTGAATAACCCACTTGCTTCTTTTATTTACTTAGACTTCTTAGGATGAAAACATTTGGTTTATAACTAGTGCTTCCTAACTGGAGAGCTTATTTGCAAAATACTGTCCGGTTTAACAGAAAATGTTTTAGAACACCCGGGACACAATTAGTAATTTCTATACAAATTACATCTAAGATATAATAATCTCTTAATGAAAGCAATTAGCTTAAGGTATTATGGTTGCTTTAGAAATACGAAATACTTGTCTGAGGTATTGGATGAGAAGAAACAATAAATGATATTTCCACCGCAATCCTAACTGTATGTGAGAGAGAGAAACTACCAATATATAAAGATATATGTAAAAATATTACTTTCATAAGTATTACTTTCAATGGCTGCAAAGTGCATGTGAAAGAAACTACCAATATACAAAGGTACTTTCATAAATGTTACTTTCAATGTCTATATATATCCGACTTTCCTTTGTATTTCGTAATTTCCACAACCTATCACCTTCCAGGTTATTACCCTGTGACGAAGTCAAGGCCAACCTCTTTCGAACTGAGCAATACCCGGAACAATGATTTTTGTGCACGCCTCGTGGCAATGTGGGTTGGGGTCCTTGATTCCTTTCCCAGATTCTCTTGTCTTGTAGGGATTAAAGGGAAGGATACATTTATGCTTGGGTTTTCTGGAATCTAGAGTTGGTTTATGTAGCTTGTCACTGTCTTTTTCTTATATATATATATATATATATATATATATATATATATATATATATATATATATATATATATATGTGTGTGTGTGTGTGTGTGTGTGTGTGTGTGTGTGTATTGAGAGAGAGAGAGAGAGAGAGAGAGGCAGACAGGCAAGAAGAGATAGATATATATATATATATATATATATATATATATATATATATATATATATATATATATATATATATATATAACACCATCATCTCCCTTCGTGTGTCTGACCAACAACGTACCCGCTGACATTTAGAGAGACGAACTGGACCGCTTTGAAAATAGGTCCGAGTAAGGCATGCCTTTCGAAGGTTGAGGTCAAGATCGAAAAACTTTAGCACTTTCTATTGCAACTTGATCACTCGGTCGTGCAGGGGTCGTCCTGGATGCATTTTGCAAGTTTCCAGTTTCTGCCCCAGACAAGGTCTACGGGACGAGGTCTACGGGGAAAGCCTACAATAAAAGGGGAAAGGATGAGACGTGATGGGTTTGGGAAATCCAGGCTTCAGGTTTGAAGGAGAGATTGAGGATGTCGTGAAACGGGAAATTCAGAAGTTCAAGCGAAGGTGCGATGCGTTGCTACCCTAGTGCAAGTCTCCTTGTATTTTAATGATTTACTTATATTTTCATTTATTTATTTATTTATTTATTTATTTATTTATTTATTTATTTATTTATTTATTTATTTATTTATTTATTTATTTATTTATTTATTTGTTAATTTATCTCTTTTTCTAATGACTGATCTCGTCTTCCTGCGTTTCCCATTACCTCTTGTTACTTATTTCGAATGAACACCTTAATATTCTTTGGAAGCCTGAATTTCAAGTCAATGGCCCCTGTGGGCTTGTTCCATACGAATAGGGTTCATCTTCTGAATAATAATAATAATAATAATAATAATAATAATAATAATAATAATAATAATAATAATAATAATAATAATAATAATAATAATAACAGTTTTAGTAGTAGTTATAGCTTTAAGGTAAACTCTTTTCGATCTAATAGGCTCAGTTTAGGCGGTCATTTAGCAGAGCCTGTTTAATGAACTTGTAAAAACCAAGTAAGAGATAAAGCCAAAATAAATTAAATAAAGTAAGATACCTTTGCAGAAGAACGAGAATAAATATACTTTGCAGAAATCAAATCGGGAAAGAGGAAAGACAATATTTAGATGTTAATATATATATATATATATATATATATATATATATATATATATATATATATATATATATATATATATATAAAAATCATGAAGCTACAAATGTCGTTTAATATTCAATTCACGCCACTTCGGGAATATCCCTGATGGGGAATCATCACCGAAGTAACGTGAATTGATATTAAACGACATCTGTAGCTTCATGATTGTATATAAATCATAGTGTGATAAAATTTCATATACATATACAGTATATGCATATATATATATATATATAATATATATATATATGTATATGTATATATATATATATATATATATATATATATATATATATATATATATATATATATATATATATATATATATATATATATATATATAGGTTAGTTCTGCATCGATTCTGTCATAAACGTACAAAAACATTTGACTCAAATACCATTTACTAAGTATGACAACGACCTTGAAAAATTTCTTTCACTTCCATCAAAAATAAATGAACAATAAGAAGCAAAAACCGAGCAATATAAAAGTCACCACACACAGAATACAACCTAAAATAACCTCCGCCCCCGCTCCCCCCCCAAAAAAAAAAACTTACTCTCTTTTATATTATTGTCAGGGCTAGGAGGCAGGTAGGAAAGTCCAGGAACAGCCCTGTTGGGGAGGCAGCTTCCGGCGTGGAACAAAGACAGGACCAACAGCCAAAATTTCGTGGGCAGAGGGATCAGCATCTTGCTTGTGTGATGAAACTGTGGGAGAGAAAAAAAGAAAGCAGTTTATGGTATGTATATTAACTTGTTTATATTTGCTTATATTTAGGAAAACAAAAGCTGCTTAAGACAGTTATCTAAACTTTCCTTATATTTGCTTATATTTGTGTTGCTTTGAGTATTTGTTCTTTTTTGTTTACTTGTTTATTAGTTTTCTGTAAAAGAAAACTGTTGTGCTGGCTTTGTCTGTCCGTCCGCACTTTTTTCTGTCCGCCCTCAGAACTTAAAAACTACTGAGGCTAGAGGGCTGCAAATTGGTGTGTTGATCATCCACCTTCCAGTCATCAAACAAACCAAATTGCAGCAATCTAGCCTCAGTAGTTTTTATTTTATTTAAGGTTAAAGTTAGCCATAATCGTGCTTCTGGCAACGAAATAGAATAGGCTACCACCAGGCCGTTGTTAAAGTTTCATGGGTCGCGGCTCATACTGCATTATACCGAGACCACCGAAAGATAGATCTATTTTCGGTGGCCTTGATTATACGCTGTAGCGGCTGTACAGAAAACTCGACTGCACTGAAGAAACTTCGGCGCACTTTTTATTTGTCCTATATTGTCCTCAGTATATTCCCGTTATGGTCTGTTGTAGTTTATTCCTATTACTACTAATACTACTATAATAATAATAATAATAATAATAATAATAATAATAATAATAATAATAATACTGATGTAAAATCATTAGGCAGAAATAATGATGATGATGATAAAACTATATAACACTTATTAAAAGTTTGGTAAGCTAGTCACTGACACTTCAGTAATTCAATTATTAATATTTTAATAGTGATTATATTGAAGGATAATACTAAGCCTACTCTGTTTACGGTTTATTTGACAAAAAAAAAAAAAACAGAATTTAAGTATAAGTAAAACAAGATATGGAGAATGATACATATGTGGTAATATTTTCCAAATAAGAAACAGAGTTAAAAAAAAAAAAAAAAAACTGTACCTCAATGAAAGGAGTCTACTGAGCCATAGTAGCTAGTGAGCTAAAATGTCACTTTATTATCACACTGATGTTTATATTGTGCTTAAATCATCAGAACTCAAATGATCTGGTTTATATATATATATATATATATATATATATATATATATATATATATATATATATATATATATATATATATATATACATACATATATATACATGTGTATGTGTACTTTCATTTTCATGAACCACTGGTTACCTGTGTATATATATTTATAAATCTCTCTCTTTCTCTCTCTCTCTCTCTCTCTCTCTCTCTCTCTCTCTCTCTCCCTCCTCCTCTCTCTCTCTCTCTCAGGTTTCCACCACTCCCATAAAACTAGATATTTCAAATATCCTTCATCTCTCTCTCTCTCTCTCTCTCTCTCTCTCTCTCTCTCTCTCTCTCTCTCTCTCTCTCTCTCTCTGTGTTTTCCACTGCACCCATAAACCAAAAATTTCAAATACTGTTTCTCTCTCTCTCTCTTAATTTTTCACCCAATTCCATCCATTTAAACACTTACTCAGCAACTCCAAACCCATCATCACTCAAGGCCGCTGAGGGAGCCAACTTTTACTCTCGTGCAAATTAACGGTATAGTGAAGTAATTCTATATCCAAGCCACTTAACATCATGTACCTTATTGGAGGCCCTCAGCCTCCTCCTACCTCAACCCCCTCAACCTCCTCATTCATCCCTCAACCCTCAACCCCCTCCCTCAACCCTAATCCCTCAAACCATCCCACTCAGACCCCTATCATAAGCTCTTAGAGAGCAGGTGGATCCTGTGGTTAAGTCGACCCTTCTAACCTTCAGACAGGCTTGGCCTGTCTACTACTGTCTGAAGACGGGGGTTGAGGATGGGGGTGGGGGGAGGGGGTAGTTATGCGGGGCCTTCATTAAATGCTACAGACAGTGTATCGTTAGCTTGACCTGATAATTCCGTCTGCAGACAGGGGAGATTAGTTTGGAATCATATTCTTTAGTATTTTACCAAAATTGTATAGGTGGCAAAACCTCTCTACTTCTGTCTGCAGACGGGGGTGGGGGGAAGTTAGGCTGACCTGTCTAATTCTGTCTGCAGACGGAGGGGGATTGTTTAAGATCATATTTCTCTAGAATTTCATCAATTTTGTATTGGAGGCAAAGCCTGTCTGTTTCTGCCGGTAGACATGGAGAAATGGTACATGATTATTCACATGAAAATTCCTACAGGTAGTATATCATTACCCTGCCAGAGCTGTCAACACTCTGTCAGTTGCCTAGAACGTCCTGTCTACGGACAGAGAGCAACTTCAGATGACACAGAATGCTACAGTTCTCTGAAATTAACTTTCCCTTCCGTTGCAAATTAAATATCCCGTCAACGGAAAGAAAGCAGATTCAGGTCCTACGTAATGCTACAGTCACTGTAGAATTAACTTTCCCTCGTCATCTTTCTCCCGTCTATGGACGGATAAGATTGACAGGATACTTAACCGTAATTATCCAGAGTTCCCTCTTCCTTTCACAGGAGTTGAATGGGAAAGTGATTCTCTCAAGAGTCAAGATCTCAACTTTCCCTTTCTGCTAACTCCCGTCCTCTGCCAAGGGACGGTTTCCACTATCTTTCTTTCTTTATCTTGCTTTATTTCTTTCTTTCTTGAAATCCTTATGAACAGAGTCAACAGACTATGGAAAACCAAAGAGGGTTCCAAAGGGAAATCAGCCTGAGAGAGAGAGAGAGAGAGAGAGAGAGAGAGAGAGAGAGAGAGAGAGAGAACGCCACGCTGACAAGGGTCTGTTCGACTCTACAAAACGACACTTTTTTGGGATATATTACTTTTAAAGCGGAACATCACTATACCCTTATAGTTCTCATTAGTTATGTCTAGAAGACGGAACTTAGGTCTACTCAAGGAATTTCCTGATTTCCTTCATTCTAAAGGTTTACCGTAAACCGCTATTAAATGAGGAACCATGTTTACTGAAGGACGCTAATCATTTGCTTGTGTGACTGTCCGCCGGTTTAGCCCTTGGGCAAGAATGTTCTTTAACAGCTTTGTGGTCGTTGCTCTCTCTCTCTCTCTCTCTCTCTCTCTCTCTCTCTCTCTCTCTCTCTCTCTCTTCTTATACACACCCACATTGTCAGGCAAGGCACATTTCATGTTTTGTGATCTGTGTGTGCGTGAGTGTGTCTTTCAAGTGTTCAAGCATAAAGGAACTCTAAATTGATTTACCAAGCGCTCTACGGTGTATATATCTGCTCTCTCTCTCTCTCTCTCTCTCTCTCTCTCTCTCTCTCTCTCTCTCTCTCTCTCTCTCTCTCAAAAACACTTTAACACATATTGAATTGAAATATCAAGTACGCCATTATCTATGGGCTAAGATCTCTCTCTCTCTCTCTCTCTCTCTCTCTCTCTCTCTCTCTCTCTCTCTCTCTCTCAGGCATTATCAAGCAAGCCACACCGTATTATGTTTTGAATTATAAGCTGACTTATCAAGCAAGCTATTGTGTAAATATACTGCTCTCTCTCTCTCTCTCTCTCTCTCTCTCTCTCTCTCTCTCTCTCTCTCTCTCTCTCTTCTCACACACATACACACACACAAACAATCTAACACATCTTGACCTGACATAACAAGTAAGCCATTATTTATATACTCAGATTTCTCTCTCTCTCTCTCTCTCTCTCTCTCTCTCTCTCTCTCTCTCTCTCTCTCTCTCTCTCAAAAGCACTGCAACACATTTTGAATTGATAATTCAAGTAAGTCATTATTTGGCTAATCTCTCTCTCTCTCTCTCTCTCTCTCTCTCTCTCTCTCTCTCTCTCTCTCTCTCTCCCACACACATGCACAAACAATGAAAAAGTATTTCTCAACCATTACATAAGCATAAAGCAACTTAAAGATATACGACACATGAATAAGAATTACCTACACAGGTCAACGCCTGCTCCAGGCAGATTGCTATTCTGGGAGAAAGGGATTCCTGTTTTATAAGGCTAAGGTCTTGGGGGGAATGTTGCAATGAGTCAGACTGTAATTACCCCGGGGAATGTAGTTCCTGAGAGGTTTCCCCTGTGGGTAATTGACGTCAGTATATGATGTGACTGGTTTAATCTATTTACAGTGATGTAATGTTCTCGGGAATCCAGATTGCAAATATTGTTTGTTACTATTGAAAGGGCTGGTCTTTTGCAGTTTATGTTCGTCCTTGGATACCACAAGGACAAGCACAAGGACGGGAAATAAAGGGTGGATCCAGGGGAAACCTGGTTAATGATTGAATGGTTTCTTTTTATTCAATACAACATCGTAAGAACTGTTTGGTATTAAGTAAAAAGAAATAATTTAGCCCTGGTTAATGAAAAAATTATTTCTTTTCAGTTAATATAACGAATTGTAAGAACTATGGTGCATATTTTGATGGTATATATATTGGATTAAAAGTAATCTAGATATAAGGAAAATCTTTAAATTTCAAAGCAAACTCCACACTACGTAATCACACTTTATAAACATTTTAACCCTAATATGCATACAATAATATAAAAAAAATTCTTATAATTAATAATGAATTATAAGTAAAATCTTTAGTTTCAAAGAAGCCTTTACTCCATTCAGCCATACTTTATAAAAATGTTTCACACTATAACATTCACGAAATCATACATAAATATCACAGTCGACAGTAAATTAAGTCTTTCATTAAATAATTATGCAGCCATACTTTATAAAAGTTTTCACACTAATATTCATTAAATTAAATAAAAAAAAGTGTATGATATATAATAAATTAAATCTCACAAAAACAAAAATTATTGCACCAGGATACTCCACAGGAATGCTGGCGACAATAACTAGACCGCCCTTGAATCAGCACAAGAAGGAGACATCTGGCGCAAGTTCATTCAGTTCCTACGAATCCTTTAGGGGCTAAAGGATACGAGATACAATGAAACAGCATATTTTCAGTTTCTTTGCGACCTTGGCATTAACTACAAGGGTTTATGAGTATAGTTGCCATGCATTTTTAGCTTTCTGGAAAAGAAAACTGTTGTGCCGGCTTTGTCTGTCCGTCTGCACTATTTTTCTGACCGCCCTGAGATCTTAAAAACTGCTGAGGCTAGAGGGCTGCAAATTGGTATGTTGATCAAACACTCTCCAATCATCAAACATACCAACTTCCAACCCTTTAGCCTCAGCAGTTTTGATTCTATTTAAGGTTAAAATTAGCCATGATCGTGCTTCTGGCACCACTATGGTGCTTACAACACAGGCCACCACCGGGCTGTGGCTGAAAGTTTCATGGGCCGCGGCTGAGAGTTTCACACAGCATTATACGCTGTAAAGACAACTCGAACTGGTAGTACAGCAGTTGCTAAATAAATCTAGTTTTTCTAGTTTAATAAACTGGCTTTGGATATCAGTAAATTACCATAGATTTTCAACGCTGGAACAAATAAGTATCATTAGCATTCTAGTCAATTACTAATTATAAAGAGAAAAAAATAGTCATCATATTTCATCTTATTGGGTCACTGAAAATGATCTTTAAAAATATGAGCCTTTTTAAATAAAAAAAAATTTGCTTTTGGAATATATTTTTTGGCTGATTACATTCACAATTTTTTAAATAAAACAGTAAACAAAAGTCATCAAGATATGACGGCACACTACGGATCACGTGACCACATTCATTTTAGCTCCTGTATAATAACGTCAAAATCACGCTACTCTGAGTCGGCAGATTTCATCACTAATGTTAGGACTTTCCCTTTTATGCAGCGTTTGTAATATTTCCGGACTGTATATAGTATGTTTGATGACAGCCTACAAAGATTTGGAAACGTGGCCTGATTTGGTCTGTGTGTATATGTATATATATATATATATATATATATATATATATATATATATATATATATATATATATATGTATGTATGTATATGTACATATATATATATGTATATATATATATATATATATATATATATATATATATATATATATATATATATATATATATATATATATATATATATACTGTGTATATACATATACTTATATATATATTTATATACAGTATATATATATATGTATGTATATATATATATATATATATATATATATATATATATATATATATATATATATATATATATATATATAAAGTAACAGATTATTATCATTATTATTATTATTATTATTATTATTATTATTATTATTATTATTATTATTATTCATTCACTTATTCATATATTCTTCTGTTCACTCATTCATTCCGTTACACACCTACAAATAACAACACTATTGAAACATCAAAAGAAGCCGATAATGATAATAATCACAGATTTCGTATCTACTAACATAACCCCACCCTCCCCCCACCTTCCCCTCCCCCACCTTCCTCCCCTCTCCTCCCCTTCCCCATCCCAACCCCCTCCTCCCCAAAAGCCGCAAGCTCAAATTGTATGGTCAGATTGTATGGCAAGCAGGAAATAGAAGAAGCTTTTCGGATTGAACCGGATTCTATGGAAACTTAATAATATAAGAAGCAATTTTCTTATTATTTCTCTTTTCTCTCTCTTTTATATTCGTGAAGGAACGGGATCCTGTTGAAGAAATGGAATAATAGGGAAGATTTAAGTTTCGGTTAACTGCAGTACTGGTACGTGAATTTGATAATGGTCAGGGAATACAATAGTTATATTGTAGGGTATATTGAAAATATGTATATATATATATATATATATATATATATATATATATATATATATATATATATATATATATATATATATATATATATATGTATATGTGTGTATATATATATATATATATATATATATATATATATATATATATATATATATATATATATATATATATATATATATATATATATATATATATACTGTATATATATATACATATATATATATATATATATATATATATATATATATATATATATATATATATATATATATATATATATATATATATATATATATATAGATTATATACATTTTAAACACACACACATACATATATATCTATAATATACAGATATACACAAACATACATACATACATAAATATGTGTTTCCCTATAAGCAAGCGTTGTAAAACACCCATCACACAATACTCTCATAGAATAGAAACAAAACCTAAAACACACATGTGCATGTACACATATCCTGACATGTGCGTATAAAAAAACGCACATGTAATAATGCATAGTCACAAATCCCACCTATATTCTTATAAGACGCGTCATCATATTTTGAATGAGAGGAAGAAGTCCCTCGTCTTCTTTTATTTTTTCTTTGATTTTTTTCTCATCATTCTGTTTTATCATTTCCTGATTCTATGCTGGTCATCTCAAGCGAGTGGCATTATAGAAGATGTTGGTCTCTATAACAGGATTGCCTTAACATTTGGTAAACAACTAGAACTTCCTGTTTGGAAGTAAATGCTTTCATTTGCATGGCGATGAGTCAAGTTGGTATATATATGTATATGTATATGTATATGTATATATATACATATATATATATTTATATATATATGGTATATATACATCTATATATATGTATATGTATTTATATATAGGCTATAAATATATATGCATACACACATACATATATATATATATATATATATATATATATATATATATATATATATATATATATATAATTATATATATATATATATATATATATATATATATATTTATATATATATATATGTATATATACATATTATATATATATATATATATATATATATATATATATATATATATATATATATATATATATATATATATATATATATATATATATATATGTATATAAATACACCTGAATGTGAATATGTGCTGTATTCATTTATAGCACGGTTGATTTAGCACACCATCTGACAGTCTCATCTTCAGCGTCGTAAAGATGAGGTAATGGCAAAGTCGTAAAAAAATATGCAACTGTCAAAGATTAAGCATCTTTATGAATCAACTTCAGCAAAAGATGTGTTCCCGAGCCATAAATTTCCTCTCAAGGGCAACTGATAGGCAAGAGGCTACAAGAATTCCCCCCCAATGATTTCGGGAGGGCCATTTGCACGTGGGAAGCCCCTCTGCAGGCAATTTTCCACGCGAGGTGAGAGAGACAGACAGACAGACAGATCAAAATGCATTGTTCAGATCGAAAACGATGTGACAGAGAGAGAGAGAGAGAGAGAGAGAGAGAGAGAGAGAAAGAGAGAGAGAGGATAATCTACAACGCGTAGAACATCAAAATGCATTACCAAGATAAAAAATATATGACGACCTTGAAGAGGAAAATTCACTCTGGATGAGAGAGAGAGAGAGAGAGAGAGAGAGAGAGAGAGAGAGAGAGAGAGAGAGAGAGAGAGAGAGAGAGAGATCAAATTGCATTGCTCAGATGGGAAACACCGTGAAAATATATGATGATCCTGCAGAGATAGATTCATTCGAGATGAGAGAGAGAGAGAGAGAGAGAGAGAGTCTACAATGCGTAAAACATCAAAATGCATTGGTAAGATAAAAAATATATGACGACCTTGAAGGAAATTCACCCGATATGAAGAGAGAGAGAGAGAGAGAGAGAGAGAGAGAGAGAGAGAGAGAGAGAGAGAGAGAGAGAGGCTGATTTTACATGCAAGGCAACAAGATGCATTGCTAATTCGAGAAACAACGTAAAAAAATATATGACCTTGGAGAGAAAGATCCACTCGAGAGAGAGAGAGAGAGAGAGAGAGAGAGAGAGAGAGAGAGAGAGAGAGAGAGAGAGAGAGAGAGAGATCAAAATGTAATGGTAAGATGGGAAACACTAAAATATGATGACCTTACAGAAACACAATTTTTATGACAATTCGAAAATGGTGAAAGGATGGAAACGATTACTTTCAAGGTTATTTTGAGTATTTTTACTTATTTTGTAAATCAATCATATATTTATTTACTTGAATTAGACGAAAGATGGATTAAAAAGCGAATTTTGTGACTCAACAGAAGAAAACCTCTACAATAAAATGAAAGAATT
>NC_089796.1:2320000-2330000 GCF_040412425.1 Macrobrachium rosenbergii | reverse complement strand
CTTCAAAGCCAGGAATAAACATAACCATTAATTAGCCACTCCCATCGGCCTTTCATGACCAAGAATAACTTCGCTTTTAGTTCTTACAAAACGAAACTCCCAAAAACTCCCTGACCTCAACTTCAAGTTTTCACAATCTCACACGGATGTTCTGTGGAGGTCACGAACCCGAGAGTCAACCGGGTATATCAAATCCTTCATTCCATTCTCTCCCAGGCTATGGAATCCTCTTCCTTCCTCCGCGTTTGATAAATCATTTGGCCTGTTATCACAAGGTGATTTTTATTTATTTATCTGTTTATTTTTAGTAATGGTTGGTCATGTCTGTAAGGAAACACTAAAGTTATGTCACAAGGCGGGTTTTATATATTTATATATATATATATATATATATATATATATATATATATATATATATATATATATATATATATATATATATATTGTATAGGTTTATTTAACTCTGTTCATTTCTACTCATAATTTCATCTATTTATTTATTTTCAGTCGTGGTTTCGTCGTATCTAAATGGAACCTATAACCATCTATCACTATAAGTTTAATTATCTATTTATCTACTCTACCTTATTTCACTTGTTTATTCACTTCTTACTTTATTTATACACTTATACATTTATCTTTCTATTTATCCATTTATCTATTTATTGATCTATGTGTCTTACCTCAAGGCCATCTATATCTATACAGACCCAGTCACCATACCATCCACCCAGTCACCATACAAGGAAAGGCACAACCTAATTCACCCATAGCTGTTGTTTTCTACTCCATGCACTTTGGCCATTAGCAATTTTCCACCCGTTGAATTCAGTCTCGCTCTCTGTGTCCCAAATGTTCAATGCCACTCTTACGTAGCTGACATTGGCTGCGCTTGAATGTCAAGACGAAAATGAGACTACTATACAAGTGCGTGTGTGTGTGTGTGAGTTTTCTGCGAATATTGTTCACTCTTCATTCAACAGGTAATGAGATGGTTCTTTTTTCATGAACCATCCCTACATCAGGGGAAATCTCTCTCTCTCTCTCTCTCTCTCTCTCTCTCTCTCTCTCTCTCTCTCTCTCTCTCTATATATATATATATATATATATATATATATATATATATATATATATATATATATATATATATATACATATATATATATACATACACACACATACATATATATATACATATATATATACACATGTGCATATATATGTATAAATATATACATACACGCACATATATGTATATATGTATATATATGTGTGTGTGTGCGACTCCATAGCATTTACCCGTCTCATGATGAAATAGAAATAAAGGAAAAACAGTAACTATGACAAAAAAAAAAAAAAAACAGCATAAGCAAAAATTAGTGGAGCATACCCACCCGCTATTTCCCGTTCCTCTTCCCTAAATCATCGTGATGTCCTTTCTTTCCTTTACCTTGGGCATTTCCCCATGCCCAAGTGTTACCTAATGCCCTCTCTTCTCTCCTCCCATGCAATCTTCTGCCATCAATTCCCACCTTTATTTATCAGCTGCATAAGACCCATTATTCATTTTCCCCTCTAAGACGATTCTTCCTTGTATCTCCATCAGGAAATTTGAAATAAAATCGCTTATGATATTTCGAGGGATAAAGGATATATTAGAAAAAAATAAAATATGGAGGAATAGCAGATAAATTTTGATAGAATGTAATAAACAGATTAGTCGAAAAATTCCAGATGTAATTAATGAAAAATGAATAACAGATATTACCAATTAGATGATAAAAGAGATATTATAAAAAGTAAAATACGAGGGAATAATGGATACATTTTGATAACTAATATAATAAACGAATTAAGCGAAAAATGCAAATGGGATTAATGGAAATGCATAACAGATCTTACAAATAGGGTATGCGAGTGCCTTCGACAATAAACAAGAAAAATAAATATGAATATAAATATGAATATAAATGTAAATGTAAATATGAATATAAAAATAAAAATAAATGTAAATATAGATATAAGCGTAAGTATGAATATAAATAAATATAAAGATTAAAGATTAAATTAATCCCACAGAAAGTGATAAATCAGCATTGTCTGCCAGACTGTCTCCGTAAGAAAGTTTTCCTTAAACTGGGGAAAACCTACATTGTACTTTCACTCCAATGTGTCACAGTGTTAATTTCCAAGCTTTCACTTTCCTGGAATAAATTGCTTTCTAACGTTTTCCTCGCTTTCATTATCGTTAACAAACTGAGTATATATTGGGTTTGTGAACTTTATTTGTTGTGAATTGACTGATAAAATACAAGGAAATTTGGGACCCTTAATACATGCATTGATAAAAACCAAATTTATGGCATTCGGTATTATGAATAAGTAATATTTTGACCTGATTAAAGATTTGTGACCTTAACATAGTAAACAAAAAAACAATTTCCTATGAGATTTAAGGCAATAAAAATCCAAAATATACGAATAAAACAAATAAATAAAAAATACATGAATACATCAATAAATAAAAAATAAGGTTTTTGGCCCTTATTGTAATAAATTAAATGGGGAACATTCTATATGATCTAAATATCTTGAATAAGTATGTAAAAAAATACTTTTGATTTATATCCGTTCGACGTAATGCATAATTCAGCCAATAAATATTAGATCAATAACACTTATTACCGTAAAATATATTAATATTTGAACAATTATGAGAAGAAAAATGGATTCTTGATTATGTGAAAAATTCTCATCAGTCTTTGTAGAAATACTCAGTGAATTACAAACGTTGGGTGTAATGTGATCTAAATGGGATATAGAATAAATTTACATATTATTTACAAAATTTATAGCAAAGGAAATTTTAAAAATGGGTTCTAGTGAAATATTAAAATAAATGAAAATAAAACATAATGAAAATTGAAAGGATTCACTTTAGATTAATGACATCAAAAAGTAGTTCATAACTTCTGTGTTGTCAATAGACACTATGAGTAAATAGAATAAACATTAAGAAAGTTATAATGATAATCTCGTAAAAATAAATAATTAAATCAATATGTTGTAACGTCTCGACAATTTAAATAACCAACTTCTAGACAATTGAAATGAAAAAACTTCTTGACAATTTCATTTACAAACTTCTAGACAGTTCAGATAATAAAACGTCTTGACCACTGTACTAATAAACCTTCTCAAGTGTTTTAATGGCAAAACTCCTTGACCACTCCACTGACGAAACTTCTCGACAGTTTAATCAACGAAACTTCTAGATCATATAAGTAACAAATTTTTAACCATCTAAATAACTACCTACACGACAGTTTAAATTATAAAAGTACTCTCAAAGATTTCCCAATCTCTTGTAGTTTAATGAACCTACCGATTGCACGAGAAGCGACGTCGGCAATGCCCAAAGGGGAGGTGAATGAAATCTACAACCTGGCGACGCTCACCTGGCTGGGAGTACAACAGGTAAGACGACACGTCTGGTCTGGGGTCGGCGGCGAGTAATAGAGAGGAAGAGGAGAGCGCGCTGGGAAACGTATCCGCTCACCTTGCCTGTACGCTGAACACTAAAGTGGGTTTGCCGTTCATAATGATCCCTCTCTTGTAGATCTCCTCGGCTGGATTTCCAGATAGCCTCCACCTGCTAGTGATTCCTCCCCTCTCCTTCTCACCCCTTCCGTCCCCATCCTCCTCCTCCTCCTCCTCCTCAGCCCCATGGCCTAATGTCATCACCTCTACAGCATCCGTGCTCATCGTAATGAAACTCATCCCCAAACGTGGCTTATTTGCATGATGGAGCTCCGGGGAGTAGAATTCTTTCCCCCCGTGAAGGTTAGAGAAGAGAGGTGTTCCTCTCAGGTGAATTGTTCTCTCCTAATTAACTTGGATGGAATTAATGCCACGGGTTAGGGAGTGCTCTTCTTAGGCAAATGATTAGGTCCAAATTTTCCAACCTTGAATTAGCACCGGAGGATAGAGAAGTCTGAGATGATTAGGCCTAAATTATCCCTGTTCAAATTAGTGCCGCTGGGTGGAGAAGGCTTAGCTGAGGTAATTAATTCCTTTTGAATTATACGCGTTCGAATTAACGCTGAAGTGTAGAGAAGACTTAACTTAGGTAAATAATTCCTCTTGAATTATCGAGGCAAGAATTAATGCCAAATTGGATAGAAGACTTAATTCAGGCGAATAATTCCTTTTAAATCAACGAAACTAGAATTATGGCCAAAGTGCACAGAAGGCTTAACTCAGATAAATAATTCCTTGTGCATTATCAAGGTTCGACTTAGTGCCAAATTATAGAGAAGATTTAAATCAAGAAAATAATTCTTATTGAATTATCCCTACTCAAATTAGTGCCAAAGTGAAGAGAAAACTCACCTCAGCAATTTAATTCTTTCTAAATTATCCTAGCTCGAATTAGCAAGTACTCTAGTTATGAAAACTACCCATAGGAAATTATTAGTGTCCACATAAGTGTTAACTTGCTCATTATTTCACTTTTATGTAGATTGGGAGTAAGGTCGCTTTTTAGATATATCCCATAAACTCAAAGGCGAGAGAAAGGATTAAAGGCAAGGATATCATCTATAGGAATGCGGTCAGTCCCTCCGTCAGGACTTCTTAACCAGTCTAGGATTCATAGGCAATGAAACACTGAGGTACACTGTATTAAGCAATGTTGAAATCTCCACAGCAGGAGATGAATATATTACCTGTTTAATGAACAAATGTAACATTTTTGCTTGATAACAGAATTGGTAATCAACTGAGAGATATTTTATGTAATATATGACAAAAGGAATTTCAAAAAAGTATACGAGAATAATGTATATAGGTATTATGCAATTGCTTATAGGAGAATGAATAGTTTTTTATCTATCTATCTATCTATCTATCTATCTATCTATCTATCTATATATATATATATATATATATATATATATATATATATATATATATATATATATATATAGAGAGAGAGAGAGAGAGAGAGAGAGAGAGAGAGAATAAAAAGAGAGAGAGAGAGAGAAGAGAGAGAAGGGGTTTCTTGAGAATAAAAAAAAATGAGGGGTCTAATTGTCTCTAAAATGACAGAATCGTTTCTTGAAGGCAGAAAGGTTATACAAACGAAATCTAACAGGCTGTAGAAAGACGATGAATATATATATATATATATATATATATATATATATATATATATATATATATATATATATATATATATATATATATATATATATATATATATATATATATATATAAGCATAGGAAACAATTTTCTTAAAATGAAAAAAAAAATCTTTTAAAGCAACCTTGCAAGGGAAAGAAATTTTACCTAAATTTAACGAAGACGAGAAAAACTTGTTTTAAAAACCCATATTGCAATTTCAATAAGTTGTCACCTCAGACAGGCATCTAATTAATGATAAGTGAGGCTGTAAATAATGTTAAATATACCTATTTGTAAACATATTTATATTTGTATAGAGTTAATGCTGATACGACATGTACCTTTCGGAATAAGGTATAATAGCCGTATATCCCATGCAGTTGTGACCACAGGCCTCAAGAAGCAACACTCTACGGAGTTTACACATACATTTACAAACAATGAAACTGTCGAGTTTCCAACTTGCCTGTATATTGTACATACTGACTTGCCATTCGTTTCGTTCTCTACGTGGAAATTTGATCAGTCAAATATTCATGAGGAATATTTTTGACAAGCATACATCGTGGACTGAAATGTATTAGGAAATTCTTAATCCATAACAGATTAGATAAAGAAATCTTACATGCGTGCTGTGGGTCAAATCTCTCTCTCTCTCTCTCTCTCTCTCTCTCTCTCTCTCTAACCATATATATATATATATATATATATATATATATATATATATATATATATATATATATATATATATATACATACATATAAATATACTGTATATATATATACATACATATATATATATATATATACATATAAATATATATATATATATATATATATATATATATATATATATATATATATATATATATATATATAGATAGATAGATAGATAGATAGATAGATAGATAGATAGTGCAAGTGAGTTTCTTTTGTAAAGCTAAGAATAGCACACAGGAAGAAGATGGAGGAAAACGGCTTCTTGAGAGAGACGCAAAAGTTGAAGGACCTCCTGAGGAACGTGTAAAATTCAAGGACGAGGTCACGGGGTCAGCATGAATGCATAGATTAAGTGCGTGGCGGTAAAATGAAATGAGAGGTTTGGAAAACGAAAGAAAGGAGAATGCTTAAAGTAAAAAGTTGTAGGACAGAAGAGAAAACATGTGGATGAGACTGAATAATTCCATGAAGAATTAAATAGGATACAAAAAGGTGAGTGTTTATGGCAATTTAGGAACCAGTTTGAGGAGCAGTTTCAGGAAAACAGAAAATGTTCTGAAGAAGGGTATTACAAATGTGGAAGAGCCGAAGAATTCCGAACGAAAGATACAAAGCGAAATAAATTGTCTGAAGAGAAAGCAGTATCATGACGATAAAGTGGTTAATTTTAAGGTCACACGATTTAGTGAGGAGGAAAGAGGCAGACCTGTAAGATTATAAGGTGGAGAATATAAATGTAAATTTTGGAATTCCTATGTAAATGGCTGCTGCTGGGGATGCGAGGAGAAAATATGGATGACTGAAGATGGAAAGGTGCAATATACTTCCGGGATTATATAAGAGGTGTAGAGATGTAGTTGACTGGCTGACCAGGGTGTGTAGGGTCTATTTATAGGAGGGAAAGGTTCCAAAGGAATTGATCAGAGTAGTGATTAATCTAATGTTCAATATGAAAACTAATAAATATGAGCGTATTATTATATAGGTATACAGTTATATAGTATACCTGGAAAGTCTACTTAATAAGCTTCAAAACCAAATAATACAATTGATAACTTAAGAATTAATAGGAAAAGAGCAGTGTGAGTTCAAGCAAGGAGAAAGTGTTATTGGATCAAGCCTTGAATCCAAGTGAGGCTGTCCATTCCATTGTAGGATTTGCACCTATAAACCTGAGATTGCAGCAAGGACATGCTAAAATATTATGTCACGAAGATGGCTAATATGTTAGCGTATTCTCGCTGTAACCTCATATGCACACGCTCGAATCCCCACCATAGAAGGGGGAAGCCACTTCGGTTATTTCCCACTTGGATTCAAATCTTGCAGAAATAAGCACCTACAAACATTTCCAGGAAACTGAGAAGTTGAGATGTTATTGTGGTTATATGAATGATACATATATATTTGATAAGTAACAAGGTGGTTCTAAGTACTGGATCAAGTGACTGATATGAAATAGCTGATTGAAAATTTCATGGCTATAAGGATAAAATTTTTTTAGTATACGTGTGCCTGAATTGAGAAAAATTTATGACAGAACTCAGAGTGAAGTAATGTGAAAGATAGCAATATCAGGTGTAAAAGGTGAATTTTTAGAGCAATGCCAAGTTTTTACATGGTAAAAGTCTTCGACAGGATATGTAAAACTGGCTCTGGGGCAAAGGTGTGTTGTCTCTAGGTAAAAAAAAAAAAAAAAAAAAAAAAACTGGACACGTGGGGTCAAGTTTTGGGAACATGACAAGTTTTTATGAATGGAGTGTGGAGTACTTGGTGTTTATAGTAAAACCATGTTGGTTTTGTTAATGAAGAGAAGCTTCAAAGACTGGTGAAAGAGGCTGGAAATGTAGCAAAAGTATAAGGGTACAAGTCAAAGCAAGTTATAAAGGAGCCATTAATATCAGAATGAATTCTAACAAATTTGAAGTAGTTGATTCAAGTTCTTATACAAAGTAAACTTAACGCATGGTGGATGATCAGTAGATTGAAAAATTTGCCATCAATAACTAAAGCTGTCATGGTCCATCGACAGACGGTCGGATGAGAATCGTGATTCACTGGATAAATGTTGCATGAAAAAGCAGAAGATTCTTTAGAATCTACAGAAAGTTTGGAAGCAAAGGCTGTCATGTATGAAAAGATTGTCCAGCCATATTTCCTTTATGGAAGTGATGTGTGAATAGTTTTTATGACTGGAAAATAAAAGAAGGAAACTGTATGGGCGATTTTTTTTTTGTGTGTGTATGCACGTGCGCATGTGTAGTATATATATATATATATATATATATATATATATATATATATATATATATATATATATATATATATATATATATATATATATATATATATATATATATATATATATATATATATATATATATTAATGAGGAATGCATGGGAATATATATGACATCAAATATTAACAATAGTTGATATATGGGATATACATAAAAAGGAAAGCGTGGATGTACATATGAGTTTAATGCATATATATGAGTCTATATATATATGTTATATCCAATCCTCATTTAATATTTTGAGATAGGTATATAGATACGCATTTTTCAACTCAGATAGGTATTACTGTAACTGCAGATAGCTAATTGCCAGTACCCTATTCACTCTTGATATTAAAAGTATATAGTTATTTTTTTTTTTATGGAAATGCTTATGTTTAACTGTCACTATATGCATGGAAAAGATTTGGACATCAAAAGATTAACACTGCTTTTTTCAAAAGAAAGCTGGGATAGATAGTCCTATATAAAGAAGGGAAGTGTGGATGTGCTTGGTGGGTTCAATGCACTTCTGATGAGTTTACTGGGGGAAGCTGAAAGTGTTACCTCCAATTCTCATTTAATATTTTGAGATGAAGTATGTAAGATCCACACATAGGTACTGCTGTAACTGCAGATAGCAGTATATGCCAGTACCCTGTTCACTGTTGGTATTATAAAGTAGTTTATTTTTTCTCTTATGGAAATGCTTATGTTTCTCTGTCACTATATGGGAATCACATTTGAATCTCTAGTTGGTGATATGAACACTATATTTTTCCATGATATTATGTATATATATATATATATATATATATATATATATATATATATATATATATATATATATATAATATATATATATATATATATTTTTATATATATTTTTAGGTGATATATACATCCCACGGGATATATATATATATATATATATTATATATATATATATATATATATTATATATATACGGTGATGTGATAAATATCATATATATATATATATATATATATATATATATATATATATATATATATATATATATATATATATATATATATATATATATATGTATGTATGTATTAATCTATTGTTTCCAAACTTTAGCAATTACCTTCGATTTCAGTCACAATTGACACTGTGACTGGGATTATTAACTATGAAAATTTTCCTTATTAAACCTTGCATTATACCATATCACACAATCACGAAACGACCTTGGGGCGTGAATACAGGAGTGTGACTAACTTAGATTTTATCAGACCTTCCCGTATAGTACACACTGAGTACACACAGGTATATTTCTTTGTATGTGAACTTTACGCAGACTTTCATAAGTACGCATTGTGAGCAGAGAACAAACCAGTTTACGATTGATATCAAGATACTTTGAGCAAGTAACTTTTTTTAAACTGCTTAGATTTACATCATTAATACTATCTAACTGACTTAGATACAGTATATGCATGTTAGTGTGAGTTATGATATTAGTCATTATATTTATATGTATATGTATATGTATATATATATATATATAATATATATATATATATATATATATATATATATATATATATATATATATATATATATATATATATATATATATAAATAATCTAGGATTAAATCTACTATAAGTAAGCTTCATTAGTTGTATATACCTAAGCAAAGAAATATGCTTTAAAATTAGCTGCAAAGTAATCTGTATTGCAAATGGTTATCTTAAATACTTATCTTAACCATTCTATAGTTTTCCTGTTAATGACAACTGGAGTTAGAGTATTTAAATGCACATGACAGTTAAATACTGCAAATTGCG
>NC_089796.1:2282500-2312500 GCF_040412425.1 Macrobrachium rosenbergii | reverse complement strand
TACAGAGTTTCTGGTGCCCAGAGGTTTGACAATAGGGCGAGTCCTTCAGAGTTTCTGGTGCTCAGAGAATTGGCAATAGAGCCAGTCCTATAGAGTTTCTGGTACCCAGAGATTTGGCAATAGAGCCAGTACTGCAGTGTTTCTGGTGCCCAGAGATTTGGCATAGAGCCAGTCCTACCCAGAGATTTGGCAATAGAGCTAGTACTACAGTGTGTCTGGTGCCCAGAGATTTGGCAATAGAGCCAGTCCTACAGAGTTTCTGGTGCCCAGGAGTTAGACAACTGACCCACATTTTAATCAAGAGTCGTATCAGTAGAGATCGTAATTTGTATTTCATTACAGTGGTCTAGGGCACGTGGTATTGTAATAACCACAGTATTGGAAGAGGTTAGTTTGAAAAAAATTGTTGCCCAATTTCCGGATTAGCCCGGGTATCAGCGCATTAGCCTCATATTTCCTGTTCCTGTGAAGGAGACTTGTACTAAACTACGTACCCAGTACCCAGCCTTCAACGAAAGTGAGAAACATTATTAAAATTTTTATTTATTTGTGAGAAGCATTATTAAAATTTTAACTTTTTGGTGAGAAGCATCACTGATTTTTTTGTTTGTTGTGGGACGCGTTACTAAAATATTGATTTTTTTTGTGAGAAGTATTACCAAATTTTTGGTGTTTTTTTGTGAGAAGCATTACTAAAATGTTGATTTTTTGTGAGAAGCATTATTACAATTTTGACTTTTTGGTGAGAAACATTACTGAATTTTTTGTTGTTGTGGGCAGCGTTACTAAAGTTTTTTTTTTTTTTTGAGAAGTATTACGAAATTTTTTGTTTTTTTGTGAGAAGCATTACTTAAATTTCGATGTCTTTTTGTGAGAAGCATTACTAAAATTATGACGTTTTCAAGCAAATTCAAATGTTTCTCCAAGTTTATTTTTCCAAGTTTCTGCACTGCACACGTCCACTTTCATTCATTTACGCATCGGTTCCTCCCCGTGATTCTGTCCTCAACTGTGACTGCGTCTGCGCTCTTGCGCGCTCACAAGGCGTCGTTTGGGGGTTTTCCAATACTGCAGCAGTTGGCCTTCGACGGAGCGACGCCTGGCTGGGCACTTCCTGCCCTCGATACCCGAGGAATTGGCTTCACCTGAGTTCTAGAGAACAGGGCTTAAGATTCCTGGGCAGGCGCCCAATGGCGAACTTGATTCCTATTGAATCAAAATCTCGTGGAATAAAACATGATTCTGAGGTAATCTCGAGGCTTCACGTCTTCTGTATATTCCGGAGGGGACGTGACGTCTCGGTACTGTTCCTAGAACGTGTGGTTTTGAAACACTGAGGTACTTCATCCACACTTCAAAACCTCTCAACCTTTCACCTCTATGAGGTATTCCTTATAATTCGGAGACGGTTTCCGATCTTCACATCTCTATATCGCAGAGGGGACGTAATGTCTCGATAATGTTCCTAGAACGTTTGGTTTTATAGTATTAAGGTACCTCTTTCACCCTTTAAAATCTTTCACCTCTACGAAGTATTCCTTCAGAGGCTTCGTTACAACACCAGTCATTATAATGAATCATTGTAAAGTCTTGTATGTAATCATTATAATTTCAACGTCCCATTCCTATTCTCTACTTGGAAATATCCTTTGTTTATCTTTCGTTATGTCTTCATAGAATTGATTCTGTGATATTCGTGGATAACTAGCATTCTAGGTTTATGAGTTGACTTGTTTTTATATTCTATTTCATTATATTTCTTCTAAGAAACGTCCCAGAATAGCATGAATTAATTTTCACAAATGCGTCAAATTACTGGCCTATCATGGCCACTTTTTATTGCCCAACTCTTTTGTTTTTGTACCAACCACAATTTCCTCTATAACGACCTTACCTCACACAGGCGGCTGCGTATGTATATTCAATGAATTTCGGGGTTTTTCCTGCGCCGGTCAGTACGAGTAGGTATGTGAGCGCATGCGCGGTTACGTCGTTCGTGGAATGTTTACCTTAGCTATGGGAAGTGAGTGAGTGAGTGAGTCAGCTCATGTAACCTAACGCAATATGTTTAATTAAAGGATTACTGCGTAGATGTTATGTTAGCTGGCGTCAGGAAGTCAAGGGTTTTGTACGCTGAGGTAACTTTGCTAGTCTGGTGATGAAATTAGAGTCCATGAGCTGGTACTTCATTGCTAAATTTAACGCATTGCATCTTATTTTATCTCAGTGTTTAGTATACTTCAAACAGTCCCTGAGTAACTAACTGTATTCATAGTTTATTTCACACAGTTCTTTAGTAGGTGACTGACTGTATTCATAGTTTATTTCAAACAGTCACTGAGTAAATGTGTGACTGTATTCATAGTTATTTCACACAGTCCTATATAACTGACTGATTGTATTCATAGTTTATTTTACACAGTCCTTGAGCAACTGACTGACTGTATTCATAGTTATTTCACACAGTTCTTGAGTAACTGACGGATTGTATTCATAGTTTATTTCACACAGTCCTTTAGTAGCTGACTGACTGTATTCATAGTTTATTTTACACAGTCCTTGAGCAACTGACTGACTGTATTCATAGTTATTTCACGCAGTTCTTGGGTAACTGACTGACTGTATTCATATTTATTTCATACAATCCTTGAGCAACTGACTGACTGTATGCATGGTTTATTTAACACAGCCCTTGAGCAACTGACTGATTATTCATAGTTTATTTCACACAGTCCTTTAGTAACTGGCTAACTGTATTCATAGTTATTTCACACAGTTCTAGGGTAGCTGACTGACTGTATTCATAGTTATTTCACACAGTCCTTTAGCAACTGACTGACTGTAAGCGTAGTTATTTCACACAGTCCTTTAGCAACTGACTGACTGTATGCGTAGTTTACTTCACAGTTCTTGAGTAAATGACTGACCGTAATCATAGTTTATGTGAATGTATTCATAGGATTTCATAAGGTCCTTGAGCAACTGACTGACTGTATGCATAGTTTATTTCAAACAGTCCTTGAGTAACTGACTGACTGTATTCATGTGAGTATAAGAGTATTGAATGGGTCCAAGTGCGTGTGTTGACTGACTCTGAGCAAGTGTATGTGTGTTTGTGTGTTGTGTGTGTGTGTGTGTATGTTTATAAAAAGCACCTCGAGGTAAGCTTGAGTAAATATGCGCAAGAAAGCGAGTGACTGATCTCTAGGTGAATGCCTGCGTGCATGTAAGTGTGCCAGTTACTGAGTGCTTGCGCGCATTTATCCGTTAACTGCCGAAGCAAGCAAGTGCTTGCTAGCAAATGGTAATGTGACTGTATGCTTGAATAACTGGGTTACAGCTAGATAATGAACTGTTGTTTACGTGGAGGACATTTCAAGGAGCAACTGTGGAGAGAAAGTTGGTAAAATAACTGTATTTTATTGAGGTAGGCTTAATTATTTGTGAAAAATGAATTGCTTAATGTCTGTTTCTCAATGAAATGGCATTTGAACCGAAATGTGAACGAGTTAATTGTATGTAATCCCTTTAAAAGTAACTAGGAATTAAAGAATATAAGTGTTAAACTCCCTGAATCTATAAAAAAAAAATTCTTCTCCCTGAAAAGGCATTTGAACAGAAATCTACACGAGGTACAGGCATGAACCTATGGCACTTAAAGTATATAAGTATTAATCTCGCTGAATCTATAAAAAAAAATTCTGATACTCGCTGAAAAGGCACCTGAACAGAGATCTACACCAGTTAAAGACATGAACCCATGGAAATTAAAGTATATAAGCATTAAGCTCCCTGAATCACATAAAAAAATGCTGATTCTCACTGGAAAGGCATTTGAACAGAAGTGTAAACAAGTTGAAGGCCTGTACCTATGGGAATTAAAGTATATAAGCATTAAGCTCCCTGAATCACATAAAACAAAATTCTTCTTCTCACTGAAAAGGTATTTGAACAGAGATCTACACGAGTTAAAGGCATGTACCCCTGGAAATTAAACTATGCAGGTATTAAGCTCATAAAAGAATTCTTCTCACTGAAAAGGCATTTGAGCAGAGATCTACACGAGTTAAAGTTATGAAGCCAAGGGAATTAAAGTAAATAAGTATCTTAACACACCAAAGTCCCTCCAGCGCTGACCTTGGGTTGGTTAGTTAGTTTGTTCGTTCGTTCGCTCCTGCCTTCCTCCGAAAGATCTGGAGCATCTTGAGTCGACTTCGTCATGAGGCTCGGTAGTTACGTCGACGTCGATGACATAAAAACTCGTCTTTCTGGTTTGAGAGAAGTCTTTGAGAGGTTTGGCAAAATGTAGGTCGTTGCTGGGTTCTGTTCAGTGATAGTGATGATGATGATGATGATGATATTATTGGTGTTAGGAGTGATAATGATAATAATGATGATGAAGAGGTTCATGATTTTGGGGTTAAAAGACCTTCACTTTTTTTTATGAATGGGTTCTTCAGGTTAAGAGAACTCTGGAGAACAAAAAAGAACAAAAAGAACGTGTATATATAACTCTGTTCTTCATTATGGAGGTTTTTATTCTAGAATTTTGTGACGATTTACGGATTTTTATTCAAGATTCTGATAGTTATTGTCATTATTGGCTTTTCAAAACTGTCTACTTAAAATGAAATCAGTCTTATAGATGGCTTAACTAAATTAGTCGAAACCGATTAGGCTTTACGGTGAGTTTCATTTTTACCCTGTGAAAAAAAATATATATAATATATATATATATATATATATATATATATATATATATATATATATATATATATATATATATATATATATATATATATATATATATATATATATATATATATATATATACTTAAGACACACCTCTCTCTCTCTCTCTCTCTCTCTCTCTCTCTCTCTCTCTCTCTCTCTCTCTATATATATATATATATATATATATATATATATATATATATATATATATATATATATATATATATATATTGTGTATGTGTAAGTTTTGTGTACAAGAACTAACTTCATTCACAAATGAAGAGGGTATGAAAATTGCAAGAATTGACAGGTAAGTGAATTAATCAAACCCTTTGACCTAACCTGAGCCACCCTTACCCCCCACAGATATCTTGTCTTTCTACAGACATAATAATAATAATAATAATAATAATAATAATAATAATAATAATAATAATAATAATAATAATAATAATAATAATAATAGTAATAATGACAATCAACTCACGATCATGTGTTCAGTATCTACCCCACATGGGGATCGAACCTAGAGAATCCAAGATTCTACTCCGATATGAGGTGAAAATCTTATAAATAATAATAATAATAATAATAATAATAATAATAATAATAATAATAATAATAATAATAATAATAATAATAAAGGCTGACGATTATAATAATAATTAAAATTTCACCCCATTGCAACGCATTTTTAAGCCCAATTTAATTTTGTTTCTTATTAACATTTACCTATTATTTTACATCACAAATATATCATAATATATAACTAATATTCTTTGGATCTCATTATAATCATAGCATTTTCCCCTTCTGTAAAAAATCTCTGAACTTTGTGTCATTTCCCCACAAATATTCTTTACAACTTCTCCCCAATAAAAAAAAAATGACTTCCATTCTTAAATTATCCTTATTCTTTGCATCCATCAACAAACCACAAAGTGAATTTTATGGCTTCCTCTTCACCTTGAGTAAACCACTTCACTCAATAACCTCAACTTATTTTTCGCTCTTTAAAAATCTAATATCTTTGTTCCTTCAACAGGAAATTTGGAGTCAGGTGAAAACCCCAACTGGTCAAGATGAACAGAAAGACAAAGTTGGCACCCTTCCTCCTGGTCATGGTGGCTGCGGCGCAGGCGCAACAAGCTGGTGAGTGGCGCATTGTCATGTCGTTGTTCGATTGATTTATTGAGTGGATGAAGTAGCGTAGGAATGCATTGGTCATCAGTGACTGTTTTACTATATAATGTCAGGGTGTTAGGATAATATGTTTGAAGGGTTTATATATTTTGTTCTCTCTCTCTCTCTCTCTCTCTCTCTCTCTCTCTCTCTCTCTCTCTCTCTCTCACTGTTATATATAAATGTACTGTATATATATTATATATATATATATATATATATATATATATATATATATATATATATATATATATATATATATATATATATATATATATATATAAATGTACTGTATATATTATATATATATATATATATATATATATATATATATATATATATATATATATATATATATATATATATATATGTATGTATATATATATGTAAACAGAGGAAAACAAACCAGAGAGAGAGAGAGAGAGAGAGAGAGAGAGAGAGAGAATGAGCTCCTAGCCAATGATTGCTTAAAGTTCAGTTACTGGAAGGGAGACGAGTCACTTTGACCTTTACACCTTGATAACAAGTACCTCCAGACGGTGGATGATTGGGGGGGGGAGGGGGAAGGGTTTGGGGAGATGGAGACCTGGGAGGAGGGGGTTCTATAATACCTCGGTGTCTCAGGGGTCCTCACGAGAAGAATGCCCGAATTTATCAGAAACTTCCGGTCACTAAGCGATAAGACCCACCTAGCCTCTTCTGTGCCAGGTCTCCTGAAATCAATCTCTCTCTCTCTCTCTCTCTCTCTCTCTCTCTCTCTCTCTACTTTTTCTCCATTGTTTACTGAATACGCTGATTGTATTTACTTACGACCAAATCCACAATCGTCACGGATGGCATTAAGGCAAAAGGAAGCTAACGTGCATCGCCAATGGAGCGTAACCTGAAAATAAACAATGTATATATATTTTTCTGTTTACTTATAATCACGTATGAATCTTAATTTAGTTTAATTATACTTCACTGAGTCATATATAGGGTCATATTTAGGTCTTAGCTAATAATGCATCTATTGGCTATCCCTTATTTCATCTTGAAAGGAATTTAACCTTGTTAGCCTTCAGTTAAAGCTATTTGATTTCTGCTGCGCAAGGAATTTAACCTCGTTAACTTTCAATTAAAACTATTTGCTTTCTACTACTCAGTTGCAGCTGATTGATTATTTGACAGACAGAATAAGTAAATAGAATAAATAAAACTTAATAAGTAGGACTGATATCAGTATTTGCATAGCTGTTCCAGGCATTCTAGTGAAATGATTTTCGTTGGGAAATGTATATAATACTTTCCCGTTCACCAAAAACTTTCTAGAAACATATCCATTCCTGACATATTCCCAGTTGTCTGCAATGCTGATACATAGATCTGACTTTCATCTGAATTGATTCAATGCAGATAAAGTCAAACTGTCTGACTGGCCATTGATTTCTTCCTCATTTTTTTTTGTAATTTCATTAATCACTTTTCAGCTAAGTCGATTCCCACCATTTTTGACTGCGCTTTTATTAAAACAAACTTCAATTTGCAAAACGATTTTTACAGTATCTGCGTTCATAAATGACCCGTGATTCGCTCGCGGTGCCAGGCAGAAATCCCTATCAAGTAACAAGACAGAAATTTAATTTCAAATGTTTCAGTTATATTCCCTCTTGTCAAACTTCATAACAGTCAGATTTCCAGATTGAAATATTTTTCTGAAGCGAGTGAAGCAATTTTTTTTTTTTTCTGAATGACCAATCACTACAAACTAATGGAAATTAGTTTACCTCAGTGAAATGTGTCAACAGATATGTCGAGTTCTGTCATGACCATTTAACTGGTTATTATTTAAAAAAGCCTCTTGCTTTTCCTAGCGTATTCTTTCCACTAGACAAATAATAATTTCCAATATAATAAATAATAATAATAATAATAATAATAATAATAATAATAATAATAATAATAATAATAATAATAATAATAATAATAATAATAATGACCGGACATTCATTTTATACAATTCTCCTCTAGTTATCAATAAAATTAGAATTTTTAGTGAATTTTATATTTGTGTAAACATTGAACGTCACACATATGATATTGATACAAGAAGCATTCGCAGCAAAAGTAAAAGGGCTGGTTAATTCAAAATCTTAATCTAAGCATATAGTAACATTTGGCAACGTCAATATATATATATATATATATATATATATATATATATATATATATATATATATATATATATATATATATATATATATATATATATATATACAGTATATATGTGTGTGTGTGTGTGTGTGTGTGTATGAACATTTTGTACATACACATAAAAATACATAACTGGAATCAATTTGCATGTGATCATAGGCACTATAATTACATATAGTTTGTACCCAAATATCTGAGGAGAGAGAGAGAGAGAGAGAGAGAGAGAGAGAGAGAGAGAGAGAGAGAGAGAGAGAGACCATGTTCGTCAGTTTTGGAAAAAGAAAAATCTGACCCTGAAGAAACAGGAACTGGAGAACTCCAATTGATTTTTTCCCGTCTTTATATATACCACTAAGTAGATGTTTTACACTCATCAATCAAACTGGTCAAAATATTCAGTTTTGGTTTTATACGCAGAATATTTTTTCGCATGCAAGCGTTGATAATAATGAGGAAATAGGTTATAAGTTTACACACACACACACATATATATATGTATGTATGTATACATTCTCATACATACATATACATTCGTGACTCCCTACACTGACACCAAATATCTTGGACTATTCTTACAGTTCCCAGAGTAATCTCAAAATTGTTACTGAATGACAAACATTTCTTGACGGATCTTCTTCCCAGACATGTAATTTCGACCAAAGCAAAAAAGAGAGACGCAACACATGAAAATATACTTGCTTAATGTGGCCTTGGGTCAGCCATGTTTTTTTTTTTAAGGTCGCTTACCCAAATGTCTACTGTCATCACGAAATAAAAAAAAAATATGAAGAAGAAGATGAAGATGAAGCTGTTCCTTTGGCAATTTTGCTTAACACACAGTAGTCTCTTTCTCTCTCTCTCTTTGTCTCTCTCTCTCTCTCTCTCTCTCTCTCTCTCTCTCTTGACCATTTTAGTTATTGTTACTTAATTTTCATTAGAATTCCAGTCTCTCTCTCTCTCTCTCTCTCTCTCTCTCTCTCTCTCTCTCTCTCTCTCTCTCTCTCTCTCAATCTCGATCTCTCTCTCTCTCTCTCTCTCTCTCTCTCGATCATTTTAGCTATTGTTACTTAATTTTCATTAGAATTCCAGTTTCTCTCTCTCTCTCTCTCTCATAAACCATTTGATAATTTTTCTGTTTCTAACTTTGAAAAATGATATTTTAGTGCATGAAGGTATTTTGATGAAATATTTAAAAAAAATTTTTAAGTATATATCATAGTACTTTCTAATTGTCTCTAAAGAACCACAGATAATGTTTTCAGAAGATAGCGACATCATAAAGTGAAAAACCACGAAAATGAAAGTTGGCATTTTGATTAATTACTGTCGAAAATTTTTCTTAGTATATTCCATAGGACTTTCCAATTCACTCCCAATAACCTCAGACAATGCCCAGGGAATATTGGCGATATCTTAAAGAGAAAAACACGAAAATAAAAGCTGACATTTGGTAGTATTATCGCCACAAAAAAAGGAAAGAAAATTACCACATATAAAAAAACGAAAAGGAGATTTCCTGACCTTTCGTGGAAATATCAAAGTTACTTCACTGACCGCATGAGACGAGCCGTGGGAACTTGACCGTATGTTAGAGGAACCAAAATTTGTTCAAATAGTGAGAAAAAAAAAAATTACGGCTCTTTATCATCACGATAGGAATTTTTAATTTTATTCTGCTTGAAGATTTAGATGGTGATTATATGAATTATAGCTATTATTTAAGGAGGGAAAACAGGTACCCACAGATACTTCTAATTACATTATAGCTGGCAAGTAAATTAATTATTTCATTTACTGAAATTTAGATGATAAATATACAAATTATGGCTGTTATTTAGTGTAACAAAACAGTATTCAAGGGTACTTTAAATTTCCTTATGCTTGAAGATTTGGCAAGCAAATGAATAAATTATCGCAGTCACTTATTTTAGCAAAATAGGTCCTCACTTTTCAGCGCTGAGTGACAGACTTGTTTGATAAATAGGTTAACTGGATTGTTGATAAATAAGGTCCTTTAGCGTTTTTCTAATTAATTTCATGACGTATGTAATAATGTACATGTCTTGCTTAAAGAGTAATAATGAAAAAAATCGTCTATCAGAAATTTTTAGTGAACGACAGCAAGCTCGCAAATTCAATAAACCTACTGATAACAAAACATATCTCACTAAAATGTAAAAATTTTTTCTTTACTTTTGATTCTCATTAGCTGCAATTACTATCACACTTTATATTACCACTTTTCAAATTTAATTTATATATATATATATATATATATATATATATATATATATATATATATATATATATATATATATATATATATATATATATATATATATATATATATAAATTTATATATATAAGCACACCACACAAATGAACTTTCATCCTACTCTCTCTCTCTCTCTCTCTCTCTCTCTCTCTCTCTCTCTCTCTCTCTCTCTCTCTCTCTCTCTCTCTCTCTCTCTCATGTACACACCTACTGTTCAAATTCTGAAGGCCTTCAAAGACTAAAACCTGATACTATCACTAAAGTGATTCTTCCAGTCCCGCTCGCTACCAATTCCAGACCACTGGAAGTCTTAGGTAACTGCTTCCAGATCCGGACTCTCTGACCTTAAGTCTCATAATCATTCGTTCGGCTAAATCCTTAAGTCCTAAGCTTTTTTGAAACGGATCGAAAGTGTCTGAAATTTCGTTCAAATTTTTTTTCTGGTCTGAAGGCAGAATTCTGAAAGGCTGGAGCGATGGTAAATGAGAGTTGGATCTCTCTCTCTCTCTCTCTTACTTGACTAGGAATGATATAGCTCTTGTCACACTCTCTCTCTCTCTCTCTCTCTCTCTCTCTCTCTCTCTCTCTCTCTCTCTCAGATTAATACGGCTCAGATTAATACGATTAACGAGATATTCCGTGAATCAACATTCATGTCAGTAAAGAAAATAATCATTATCAATGGCAATTTAAATAATCATTACCAATGGAAATTTACTTACCTGAAGGGAAAGGTGTTTTATGAATTATGAAAATAAGATGGACTATAACGATTTCAATGAGAGAAATTAAATAAAGGATTAAACTTTAACAAGGACTACAAATTAAATAGGAGACTAAACTTTCAACAAGGACTACAGAGAGTGTTATGGGCACAAATCGATACCTCGTAAACAAAATCATCCATATATCATTTATGATATGACTCAAAAAGATGAATAGATAATTTATGTTACAGAAAACACCGACATATAAATTACAACATAAATCATTTGTATGGAGTCACTAAAACAATGTTTTTTTTGTATAATGCACGCAAATAACAATCTATTCTTCTTTAAGAAGGCAAAAAAAAAAAAAAAAAAAAAACGAACCATATCAAGAACAATGAGACGTTACACGATTCTTGCGCATGCGCAGAGACAAAGGACTTTATCGGACTTTTTTTTAGTCTTTTTTTTTTTTAAGGAACCAGTTCTGTTCTAATGGTGGAAACTGGACTTCCCTTGGTACATCCGATACGTGATGCGAATTGGCAATGTTTTCGTGTTTTTTTTTTTTTTTATTTTATTCGATTTTTCTCTTTGTTTAATAAAGAAACTGGTCTCCTTTGAGATTTCAGAAAAGTATGGAGAGCTGATTAATGATGCTAATGATATTCATAATTTTTTTTTGACAAATAGTTAATATTAAGATTTGCATTATTTAAAAGGAATACAGAAACATATTAGGACCTGATTAATGATGCTGATAATATTTATAAAGATTATTTGACGAATATTGATATTACAATATGCATTATTCAAAAGAAATATAGAAACACATTTAAGACCTGATTAATGATGCTGATAATATTTATAAAGAGTATTTGATGATGTTCAAATGTTTATCACTGAAAAGGAATACAGAAACATATTAAGAGCTGATTAATGATGCTGATAATTTTGTATAAAGATTTTTTCACGAATATTTGATATTAAAATATGCATTATTGAAAATGAATATAGAAACATTAAAACCTGCTTAATGATACTAATAATATTTACATTATTTGAGGAATAACTGATATTCAAATATGCATTATTGAAACGAATACAGAAATATATTAAGAGCTGATTAATGATGCTAATGATATTTATAAAGATTTTTTGAGGAACATTTAATATTCAAATGTGAATTATTAAAAATGAATATAGAAACATATTAAGAGCTGCTTAATAAAGCTGATAATATTTATTGAAACTAATAATATTTATTAAGTTTCTTGAGGGGAATTTGATCTTAAAAAATCCATTATCGAGTGAGAATAAACACACAAAAGTTTATAAAAATATAGAAGAACACTTGGTTTAAAATTATTTCGAATAAGGAGCCAGGGTACAAGCGACGCTGGGCCACAATAAGACCTGACACCCAATGTCGTGACAAAAGTGCTATTTAATTTATTATTTTTTCAAGTTAACCCGTTTCTTATCAAATGAGATGACTCCAAATAGACGAAAAATAGCATCTTATTAATTATAATATACTTTATTAATTCCCAATTAAAGAAAATCAGAATTTGGTCTTTATTGGGTTGACGTTGATTCTAATAATTAAGTTTGACTTATAAAAGCCCCCGAAAATAGCATCTTATTAATTATATTACTTTATTAATTCCCAAATAATAAAATCATTGTTTGGTCTTTATTGGGGTGACGATGATTTAAATAATTAAGTTCGACTTATAAAAGCCCCCGGAAATAGCATCTTATTAATTATGATATTAATTTATTAATTCCCAAATAATAAAATAGTTTGGTCTTTACTGGGATGACGTTGATCTTGATAATTAAATTTGATTTATAAAAGCCTCCCAAAAATGACCAATCAAAAGTGCTTTTCAACATACTATGTATTCTGTAATGGATTTTGATATTTTCATGACATGAACAGAAGTTTGACGAAGACATTTTAATGTGGTTGGGGAAAGTTGCTGTCAAAATTCTTAAAAGGAAAGGAATACTGACATTTTAAACTTAGAAAAATATTTATATCGAATATCAGAAAATCTGACACATTGTTGTACGAATTGGAATTGGAATATCAAATTTAGGCCAAAAGCCAAGCACTAGGGCCTATGAGGTCATTCAGAGCTATTGACAGTAAAAAGGTTTGAAAGGTGTAACAGGAGGAAAACCCGTAGTTGCAATAAGAAACATTTGTTCGAGGGTGGAAAGTCAGATGGAAGAAAGAGAATATGAACGGAGGTATAGTAAAAGGAATGAAAGAGGTTGCAGCAAGGGGCCGAAGGAACGCTGCAAAGACCCCTTCGGTGACAGTAAAATGAAAGGCTAATTGAATCCCAGAGTGTAATTCATATAAAATACAGAAAAAAGTAAATAAATTAAATTTAAGAATAAAGAAAGATTCTTTTGGGGACTTAATGTCTTATATTAGGCCTATCATTAATCATCAGCACTAATTAGTATTAGGCCCAAGCGCTAATGGATAAATTCTTGTAGATTATCTCGTGATTTCTTTTTTATGTTGTTCCACTAACGCCCAGTATAATTACCATTTCTGGTCTGATAATCAGGATAATTGACCTTGTCACATGTAAGATTGATTGATCTTTTTGTTGTAGACGGACCTTGTGAACTTCGATCTTAAAAAATTGGTAGTATATCATATATGTAAATATATATATATATATATATATATATATATATATATATATATATATATATATATATATATATATATATATATATATATATATATATATATATATATATATATATATATATATATATATATATATATATATATATATATATATATATATATATATATATATATGTATGTATGTATATGTGTGTGTATGAGATCGTATGCATGCACAGAATCACTACAACTACATCAACACCAATTTTCCAATTGACCTCGGCACCTTCAGCACCAGTGACCTCACTAATCGTCCTTTTTTTTGCCCATTTCAGGCTCCAGTGGCAACACGTGCCCAGATTCCTGCCCCGATTTCGTACGGCCAGTGTGTGGCACCAACAACTTAGCCTACAGGAACGAGTGCCACTTGCAGGTGGCTGCCTGCAATTCCAACATCAGGAAGAGGAATGACGGACCTTGTGGTATGGTGGAATGGACCAGTTTTTTTTTTTTTTTATTCATTTCCTTTTGTTCATTTGGTTTTTATTTCCTTTTTATTTATTTGGTCTCAAAGTTTTCTTATTTGCGTTTTTAATCTTAATCTTCTTCGATTGCAGGCAATGCGTAGTATATTCATTGGGAAGACAAGTTTATTCTCTATATAACTGTTTGGTTAATTAATGGACTTGCTTACAAATAGCGCATGTAAAAACACACACACATATATACATATGTATATATATATACACATATTATATATACTGTATGTATATATATACATATATATATATATATATATATATATATATATATATATATATATATATATATATATATATATATATATATAAGATGCTATTTTCGGGGGCTTTTATTAGTCAAACTTAATTATTTAAATCAACGTCAACCCAATAAAGACCAAAGTATGATTTTCTTTAGTTGGAAATTAAGTAAAGTATATCATAATTAATAAGATGCTATTTGTCTTCTCAGTGGAGTCATCTCATGTGATAAGAAACGGGTTAACTTGAAAAAAATAATAAATTAAAAAGATGAACCTGAAACAGCACTTTTATCACGACATTGGGTGTCAGGTCTTATTGTGGCCCAGCGTCGCTTGTACCTCGGCTCCTTATTCGAAATCATTTTAAACCAAATGTTCTTCTATATTTTTATAAACTTTTGTGTGTTTATTCTCACTCGATAATGCATGTATATATGTGTGTGTGTGTGTATGTGTGTGTCTGTGTGTATGTGTGCATACATGCATGCATGGGTGTAGGTATGCGTGCAACAGGTTGGGTAAAGCCCCAATCACTCATTGAGACACTGCCAACTTTGGAACCTGCTAGGACTGACCAGTACCACCTGATGCTAGATCCTTAGTCACGAGAAAGTCTTTTCTCTATGTTCACACCTGCTCAGCATAGTCTGGTTTACATAAAACTTTCTCAACTGCCCTTATTTTAAAGAAAACTGTAACCTCCACAGATTTCTTTATCATCATATTCTAAGTCTGCCATTGTGTTCAATGTTGAGAGTTCGTTCACTTGTGATTCCTAGTAAACAGGATGGTGGGCGTTTACAGACCTTTTTTGTTTTTTGCTCTCTACTGGAGGTGAAAGGGTGGATTTGTAAGCCATTTGCAGACCTGCCTGGCCTCTGGTTCTAAGCACTGGCATTCCACGACTTGACTCTCAAATTTCCTTCTATTGCACACCACTTTAGCTCCTACCCAAAAAGAAGGTCCTGCTATTCTTGAAATCAAACTCTTTGGAAAATTGCTCTCCCTAGCCTATTTCATATCTTTCACAACAACTCTCATTTACGGTTTTGTTTCTTGGGTTTTGTGCTCACTATAGCATGGATACCCGTGTAGCTAGGCCTATTGGTCTTGTATCTCATCTTCTTTGGTGGTATTTGTTTACTATTTCTCGTTCCAACATTTACTCTCATCCTCTGCCACGAACGAGCCCTTGCTGTATTTTCTATCTTATAAATGTGCTGAATTTCCTTCAGTGGGATATTTCAAGGTACGCCACTCTAGGTGGCTTCCTTCCACACTCACTAATACCAAAGTTATAGCAACCCTTAAATTTTCCCTGAAGTTAACAAGATAAGAACAGTTATTCAGCACCCAATGTATATTTCTGACAACCATGATCCTACATCTATGATTACTAGTCTTGTCTTGACCCTTGATGTTTTTAAAACACCTTCAAAAGTGTTCCCATCTTGAGCCTTCAAGCGACTCTTGTTTCTGTGACTTTTGCCTCTCCACCTTCACCATCTATTCTTTTCGCACCAGCTGCGGTACCTGAAGAGCAACCAGTGGGCTAAACGCGATTGTGCGTCTTTATTTTTGACATCCTCCTTATATCCTCTAAGCCAGAGGTTCCCAAACTTTTTGTTCCTCGGTACCCGTTGGGCTTTTTTATAGGTTCCCATGTACCCCTAACACTAAAAATTAAGCTTAATATTAAAAAAGAACATTTTAATATTTTGATATTTTAGATTTATGGAGTCTGCATGTATAGATTACATAGGTATCTTAAATGGTGATAACAGAAATAAAGCATTTAATAAGGTGATTTATATTTTGATCCAGCACATACAATACATACCATTTCATTATTATCCAAAACATTCAGACCAAATGTACCCCCTGAAACGTGCAAATGTACCCCTGGGGGTACATGTACCCCAGTTTGGGAACCCCTGCTCTAAGCATTGGAATACTCAACCTCTTGGACCAAGTAATCTAAAAATTTCAAAGACTCGAGGTTGTGGATCTTACAGGGTTTATGCTGTCCTTGCCAATGATACTGTTTCCTAAATGGAGACAGCACAGTCTCCAAGAGGAGACAGTACAGTCTCCAGGAGGAGACAGTACAGTCTCCAAGAGGAGACAGTACAGTCTCCAAGAGGAGACAGTACAGTCTCCAAGAGGAGACAGTACAGTCTCCAAGAGGAGACAGTACAGTCTCCAAGAGGAGACAGTACAGTCTCAAGAGGATGTCGTGCAGTTGGAACTTCTTCAGAAGTTCAAGCGAAGCTGCAATGCATTGCTACCACAATGTATTCACTTTGGATTTTAATACATTTTTATCTACTTGTTAATTTATCATTTATTAATTTATTAATTTATTTTTTTAAATAAGTGAGATCTTTTCTTTCTGTATTTCCCTATACCTCCTCTTACTTCTTCCTAATGAAAGCCATGTTCTTTGGAAGCTTGAATTTCAAGTCAGGGGCCTCTCTGGGCTTGTTCCTTATGAATAGGTTTCATCTTCTGAATAATAATAATAATAATAATAATAATAATAATAATAATAATAATAATAATAATAATAATAATAATAATAATAATAACAAATGTTCTTTAAGGTCCACAATAGTATATCTGATGGTAACTGTTATAAAACTTTATAAAACGGCATAAAAGCTTTCGAACCCTTCCCACCTTCAGTCCATCTGAACTGAAGATGAACCCAGGGAAGGGTTCGAAAGCTTTTATATAGTTTTATAAAGTTTGACATCTATTACCACCAGATATATTATTGTGGGCCTTAAAGAACATTCCTTGTGCACTCGTAACTGAGATTTTTACCCAATAATAATAATAATAATAATAATAATAATAATAATAATAATAATAATAATAATAATAATAATAATAATAATAATAATGACGCATGAATCTGCTAACACAAATGTTTTCCATTGCAGTCGCAGCTGAGTCACGAGATTGCGACCGATCATGCCCAACGTCTTATCAGCCTTTCTGCGCGACAAACGGCGTGACTTACGACAACAGATGCAAACTCGCCATCGCAACTTGCTTGGATGCAAACATCAAGGAACGTTACGAGGGAGTCTGTCGTAAGTATTGAAGATACTCTTAGTAGACACTACTCCACTCCAGCTAAAGTGTAAAGCGCATCTCCATGAGTAGTGGAATGTCGATGCCAGAATGCACAATCTCCGATTACACCTTTTTCAAAATTTTTTTTAGCATTATGGTGAAATTTATGGAATTAAATCTGGCCTAATTGCAACAGGGTCTTCAAGGGGATGTTTCTTAAAAAAAAAAAGGCTTCTACGTATAGCACTTCCAGTCACTGGAAATGACAAAAGTTCGCAATAAAACTGCATGTTAACCGTAAACCATTTCTCGTTTCATGGTTATTAGCAATTCAATACTCAGCAGCTGAGTCTGCAAACAGCGGATCGTCTGGTGGTGCCCGTCCGTCCATTCAGACGAGCAGCAATGGAGCTCGTCCATCAGTCGGCCAGGCAGTTCGCCCAGTTGTTCAGACCCTGTCAGACTCCTCCAGACCAGCTTCTGCTCCTGCCTCAGTCGTGAACACCCAGCAGCCCCCCAGGAACTGCGAGGACAACTGCACTCCTGGCTTCAGACCAGTGTGTGGCACTGACAACCAAGTATATGGGAACGATTGCTTGCTGCGGGTAGCCATTTGCAAAAACCCTAGGCTCGGAAAGCTGAATGATGGTGTCTGCAGTAAGTATGGATCAAGACTTCAACATTCTCATGGGCAAATCTGATGGAAATCAGACTAAACCCAGAAAGGGTCACTCTGCATTTTAGGAAGAAATGCGTGTCGTTGCTTCTTTGGCTATTCGGTTACAGGAATACCTTTCGCATGAAGACAGTAGACTTGGATAGAATCATTTAGTTTGAGTATATATTAGAAAATAATAGAATCTAACAAAGGAGGTTTTTCTAACGACACTAATCATACAGTTATTCTGTTATCTTTTTATTTATATTATTACCTATCTATTTACCCTAAATACAGCCAACAGAAACTATAGTTAATCCTGCACGTTTTTATATGGATACATTTGGGTCTTGTACATATTGGCGTGGTGTTCTTTAAGACACATACTTTCTTCATTTACATAAAGTGCAATTTTTACCAAGAAGTGTCTAACTAATTCTTCAGCGCTACTATTGCAAAAAATATACAATCAAATAGCAATCCATACTTATTCAAAATATGGTTTACCCCACAGCCAAGGATTGTAACATCGCCTGCCCTTTGGAGATTAATTACGTATGTGGATCCAACAGAATAACGTACGTCAACGACTGTGAGCTGATTGTGGCACAGTGCAAAGACCCAGCTGTTCAGAAAGTGTCAGATGGGCAGTGTGGTAAGATTGCATTATGCACATACATGCTCTTATACCTCATGTATACTGTATAAACAAGTAACTACAATGTAACATCATGCCACATAAACTAGTGACTTGTCTCCTTTCAACTAGTGAACTTCTCATCAACTTAACACTTAAATTTGTAAGGAATGTTATCATTCACTGGTGGAGTTTACACAATCCTGTATTAATCAGGATATTATTTCAAAATAACATTTATTCTTTCAACTGATGGCTTCAACAACTACCCAGTCTTATATTATGCAGTCTAACATATTAACATTATATCTATTAATTTCGTGACTTCCTTACCTTTCAGGCAGGTCCCATAAATCAACCTGCATTCTCACAATTAACTTTTTAGCCTAAATGACAATATAGTCAAGGCATAAATCAGCAACACTGTATCAAGTAAATTTCACAACTTCTCAATGAAAACTTAGTGTAGTTTAGCAACTCTGCATGGAGCAAACTATATCATTTCCCTACCTTTCAGCTGGGTTCCGCAACCCTGAGTGCTCGGCCCAGAACTGCGAGCGGATTGCTAATCCAGTCTGTGGAAGCGACGGCAGAACGTACGAGAACATGTGTGTGTTGAGGAACCGGGCCTGTGTCGATAACTCTCTCCTGCGCCTCCATGATGGACCCTGTTCTGGTAAGCCTGAATGTTCTTTTTTTCTAGGGATTCTACAGGTAGAGCTGGTATACATGGCAGCATGTGGGCCTTTTTTCTCTAGGGCTTTTACAGGTAGAGCTGGTATACATAGCAACATGTAGGCCCTTTTTTTTTCAGGGCATTTACAGGTAGAGCTGGTATACACAGCAGCATGTGGGCCCTTAATTTATAGGGCTCTTACAGGTAGAGCTGGTATACATAGCAGCATGTGGATCCTTTTTCTAGGGATTTTACAGGTAGTGCTAGTATACAGTGTAGCATATGGACCATTTTTCTCTAGGGTTTTAGAGGTAGAGCTGGTACACATAGCAGCATGTAGGTCCTTTTTTTCTAGGGTTCTTAAAGGTACAGCTGGATACATAGCAGCATGTAGGTCCTTTTTTCTAGGGCCCTTACAGGTACAGCTGGATATATAGCAGCATGTGGGCCCTTTTTTCTAGGGCTTTTACAGGTAGAGCTGGTATACATAGCAGCATGTGAGCCTTTTTTTTTTCTAGAGATTTTATAGGTAGAGCTGGTATACATAGCAGCATATTGGTCCTTTTTTCTAGAGGTTCTACAGGTAGAGCTGGAGGGCTTGTACAGGTAGAGCTGGTATACATACAAGCATGTGGACCCTTTTTTTCTAGGGCTCTTACAGGTAGAGCTGGATACACAGCAGCATGTGGGTCCTTTTTCTAGGGATTTTACAGATAGAGCTGGTATACATTGCAGCTTGTGGGCCCTTTTATTCTAGGGCTTTTACAGGTAGAGCGGGTATACATAGAGCATGTGGGCCCTTAATTGCTAGAGCTGGTATACATAGCAGCATGTGGGCCGTTTTTCTAGGGCTTTTACAGGTAGAGCTGGTATACAGAGCAGCATGTGGACTCTTTTTCTCTAGGGATTTTACAGGTAGAGCTGGTATACATAGCAGCATGTAGACCCTTTTTTCTAGGACTTTTACAGGTAGAGCTGGTATACATAACATCATGTGGGCCCTTTTTTTCTAGGGCTTTTACAGGTAGAGCTAGTATACATAGCATCCTGCTGGTCCTTGTTTCTAGAGCTGATGTTTTTGAGCTGGTACACATACCAGCACAAGGTCTTCGTTCCTAGGGCTGTTGTAAGTTGAGCTGGTGTACATAGCAACATGGGATCTTTTTGGGGCTTTCGCAGGTTGAGCTGGTATACATAGCAGTATACAGGACATTTTTTCTGTGGCTGTTGCAAGTACAGCTGGTATACATAGCAGTTTGTGGGTCCCTGTTTCAGGAGCTGATGTTTTTGAGATGGTACACATACCAGTATGCAAGGCTGTTGTAAACTGAGCTGATATACAGAGCAGAACATGAGATCTTGTTTTTAGAGCTGTTGTAAGCTGAGCTGGTATACATAGCAGTATACAGGACCTTTTTCCTGTGGCTGGTGCAGGTTGAGCTGGTATACATACCAGTCCATAGGTATGTAGACCAGTCTCAAGGTTTAAGAGGTCTGGCGTAGATCTCTGGTTGCTCAGGCAGCAGAGTGCGTCATCTAAGCCTAATACAACACAAACTAGATCTTGAATTATGTCTGAAAAATATGGGTATTTATAAAGCTCTCGTACGGGTGAGATCCTCAATCATGTATGGAGACGTTTATTGCGTTATTGTGGGAAATATTCATAACTAAAAAATATATGCAGTATGGGAGATATGTTTTCATATATAAGAAGCTTTATCATGTAATTTTCTGAAGTATCGATAGATGTAAAAGATTTGTATAAAACGCAATGCACAAGAAAAACGCTCTTAATGTTAAGTTTGTGGCAGGGTTAGTAAGATATTTGCTTGTTAATCATTAGCTTTCACCTTCAGGTGAAGCAAAGATTTTCTGAACACCCCATTTTCGTATGACCCGTCTTTTGGGTGTCTATATCTTAGTTTCTAAAGGTTATACAGACTAAAAAAATCTCACTTTTGGCTTTTATCTTTTAGTTCACATTGAACGAAACCAGTCTTCTCATTGTTTATGTTTCAGCTTAGAGATGTGATGAGATGATTAAACTAAAAACAAAGAATGATAAGTACCTCACATTGTGTACGCCTCAGCTCAGAGATGTGATAATATAATCAAACTAACAACAAACAATGCTACATACCTGTCTTTGTTTTTTTGGTGAATAAATTAAACGAAAACAAAGAATGCTAAAAACTTCTCATTGTTTACTTTTCAGCTCACAGATGTGATGAAATATTTAAACTAAAAACAAAGAATTATCAATAACTCTCATTGTTTACGTTCAGCTCAAAGATATGATGATGTAATTAGACTAAAAACAATGAATGATAAAATCCTGTCATTCTTTACTTTGTGACTTAATTAAACAAAAAACCGCTTGTTGTTTATTTCCAGCTGGGAGACGTGACGACATAATATAACTAAAAACCAAGAATGCTAAATACCTCTCATTGTTTACGTTTCAGCCCAAAGATGTGATGATATATGAGTAATATGACTAAAATCAAACAATGATAAATACCTTACATTGTGTATGTTTCAGCTTGGAAATATGGTAACTAAATCCAACTAAAAACCAAGAAACTAAATACTCTCTTTGTTTATTTAATGACTAAATTAAACAAAAAAAAAACAAAGAGTGCTAAGCACCTCACATTGTGTAATGATGCCACAAACTAAAAACTAAGAATAAGCAATACCTCCCGTTGTATAGTTTTTAGCTCAGGCATGTGAGTATATAGTTAAACTAAAAACAAAGATTGCTAAATACTTCTCATTGTTTATGTTTCAGCTCAGAAATATGGTAACAAAATTAAAAAAAAATCAAGGATGCTAAATACCTCATTGTTTATTCAGTGACAAAATTAAACAAAAAACAAAGGCTGTTTGATAACTACCATTGTTTACGTTTCAGCTCAAAGTTGTGATGTTATAAACAAAAATCAAAGCATGACTAATACCTTCCATTGTTTACGTTTCAGCTCAAAGATATGGTGTTATAAACAAAAAGTCAAACAATGAATAATACTTTCCATTGTTTACGTTTCAGCTCAGATATGTAACGATATATGTAAAATAAGAAAAGAAAAAAAATATAGGTACTTCCCATTCATTACGATTCAGTTCAGAAATGCGGCGACATAACTAAACTACAAACAAAGAATGCTAAATACCTCACATTGTTTAATTGCTGACTAAATAAAAAAAAAAAAATTAAATACCTCTCATTGTACTGCATAAGTTCCAGCTGGGAAATTTGACGACACAACACAAGAAAAAACAAAGAATGCTAAATACCTCTCATTATTTACCTTCCAGCCCAGAGATGTGGCGAAGCCTGCCCGGCAATTGCCGACCCCGTCTGCGGCTCCGATGGGATCACGTACCCCAATCACTGCATTCTGATCAACGAGGCTTGCAGGGCGCGCAGCAACGTTGTCAAGGCCTTCGATGGAGCCTGCAGATCAGATAGGGGTTAGGTTATCAATGTTCATGGTTTGTTTGTATTTGTGAGTTATCATTTTTGTATAATTTTTCTTTTTCTACATGTGGCTCCCAGTTCCATATCTGTGATTTTGTATTAGGTTTGTGAGTGTGAATGTATGTATGTATGTATGTATGTATATATATGTATATATATATATATATATATATATATATATATATATATATATATATATATATAATATATATATATATATATATATATATATATATATATATATATATATATATATATATATATATATATATATATATAATACGGATACATAAATACATAAATACATGCAAAGACCAAATGTGTATATTAGAAGAGGAAAATATTGGGCTTCATAAGTTTTATTAGGCTAAAAAAATTTTACAATATATATTCAATAAAATACCCTTGTAAAAAGTTATTTCACTACGAGTTGATGCTGAAACATGGACCTGAACTTAACCAACAAACGTAGAATTGCATCCAAACTGAATGTTATAGGGTCAGTCATTATTATGGTTCGATATATCTAATGAAAATTTGAATCATTCACTCAGGCACAAATGTATTTTAAAATTTTGTAAGCAATTATCCAATAAAAGAGAAAAAAGAAAGAAAGAACGGTTTGTTTATTATTGCCTATGCTAGTGTTCATGGAAAGATCCAAAGACAATATAATATTTATTATGTTTGTGTATGGTATTATAATAACAAAATAATGATAATACAAACTCAGTTTTATAACATATATATATATATATATATATATATATATATATATATATATATATATATATATATATATATATATATATAATATATATATACCAACAATGATTAGATCTTGATAAATATAATTAATAAGAAAATATAGTAACGCAAATTGGGCATATGTAATTGGTGACAGCAAATTTAAAACTTTACATGTAAGATTCATGACAGACTGGGAAGATTTGTCAAATGGCCGCACCTGGCCAAATACAGGTATGTGAAGGCCTTATTTGTCAATTAATTTGTCAGCCTGAACCCTTTACAAACAAAATTACGTTTCAGACGAAAATGTCTGAGGTATTTTCTCCTAAAGTTAATATAATTTATGGTTTCCTTTTACTGTACAGCATTTAACAGTTCTAAATGAACTGTATGTGTTGTTGTCAGCTAATTCAGGTCAGTATTCATCCTCTAGTATTGCTGGATAGTACCTGAACCTCTTACAAACTGAATTACTTTTCAGACAAAAACGTCTGAAGTATTTGCTCCTATACTCAGTACACTTTATAGCTTTCCCTTGCTATATATTAAATAGCATTTAACAATTCAAAACAAACTGTGTGGGCTGTTTTCTTGTAATATAGATCACTATTCACCCTCCTAGCCTATCTAATATTACTCGGTAGTAAATTATCGAATCCTCATTAAACCCTTGAATTTAAATTCGTATAACAACGATAAAAATTACCTCAGAGAAAGTGACTTTTATTTCTGCTCGTTTGTCACGATTTTCATCCAAATGTTAGTCAAGATGTGACTCGCGAATGACAACAAATGAATAAGTTTTACGAGAGAACGGGATTGGGTAAAGGATTTTTTCTTTTAGGTGGCTGGGTGTGTGGACTGTTCTGTCTTGACGGCGCTTTGCAGCCCTCAGGAACACCTCATTCCCTTTTTTCTACCTTTTTGTAACCATTTAATCCCTCGAACGACCATTCCAATAGCTGTGATTCTTAGCTTAGTTCAAACTGAATACGGTTTTGCCTTTAGTCAAGAGTATGCTAATATACTTTACAAATTAAGTTGTTCCACGTCATGGTCAATATTTCCTACACAGGATTCAAGTGACTATCAGCGGAGGGTTAATGCCCAAGGGCTTCTGACAGTGAACCTAGACCTGTTACGCCTGGAGTTCCGCAAGAAGTGTGCTCGAATATTTATTGTTTTGCGTTTATTAGCGTCCCCTCCGAAATAGAATTGTTTTTTTACGCTTGTACTGTTGCCATTGCTGAAGGCTTCTGCTCCCCAAACGTGAAATACACTGAAAGCTATCATCAGAAAATCACTGTGCATCAGTAAACCGTTAATAGCAAGTCACTTGGTTATCGAGTTAAAACTTAATAGCTAATTTGCCTTGCTAGCTTCGTCTCCACGATTTGCAAATCTAAATTATCCGTACGACACGGTACTAGTTACCAACCATGGCCCCTACAATTATGTTTATGCCACTTTTAAAAGAAACACCCATAGCTCCCACACAACCAGTTATTGTTCGTGATGTTTCAATATACAATGTACTGTGTTCATGATGCTTCAGATATTTACTACCTTTCTTAGTTTTCCTGTACGTCAACAGTTCAAAGTTATGGTTTGAATTTAAACCTTTGACAGTGATGAAGTTGTGGGTTATGTTCTGGTCTACCATCGACCACAGTGTGCTGTTTCTAAAAGGACCTTCTACATAAGCCTTAAAACCATTAGTTTGTAAAGTTTGTGTGCTTGTTTCACTGGGCTATCTGTCAAACTACTGTCAAGTTCCTAGATATTGATTTCTCATAGTAAACCCACAGGGTTAACCTATGTCTGACTCAAAGTATTACCCAGTACCATTAGTTCTTCCTAGCAGTTGGAGACAGCTGAAAAAAATGGTGTTATGTCCGAAATACCCATTTGCCTTTGGTTACCTACACGTTACCTCAAATACTCTGTACCCTGTTTGCTAGTTCCTTGAATGTTCCTTCACGCCAATTTCATTTACGCCGATGGTAATGCTATTGCTGTGCTTTCCTCATTTGACTTATTGTAACTTGTATATTACTGAACCATAGTGAGACATTTTGAAAGTTATAAAAGCAACTACTTAGTATCATACATACATCAGCAACAATTTTTAAGGTGGTAAATTCCCCATTGTTACAACTGCCTTCCGCTCTGTGATATTTTATCACAGATTCGACTGACTCTCGTATTCCCTAAATTAAAAACTTCGCGCAATAAATGCACCAAACATATTCGGTAGAAGCTGGGTTTTTGCTTACATTCAGAATTAAAATACATTGTCTTTCAGTGGAACGCATTGTCATACCAATAATTGCTTATGCATCAATTATACTAAAATTATTTCATTATTACAAGGTTAAATGTTTTCACTCCTATAGACTAGAGATTACGTTAAGGTCCTACATTCGATAAGTATAGTTCCCGACAATATAGCGTCTAAGTGCAGACCACGAATCAGTTAACAGCCAGCGGCCTAACGTTGCTCAAGTGCGAGGAAACTCGCGCACGCCGTCATTTAATTGCCTGGTTAGGGACTGAACTCAAAACTACGCTTTAACATTCGCCTAAAGCCATGCGCTTACTCGTGCACAAGGACAATGCCATTGAGTTTCGAGCAGTGACGAGAACGCTAATAAACCACCTCTTGTACTCACCACCTTTTGGTTAAGAACTTTTCATTTATCCCGTTGCAATGCAAAAGGAAAAACCATTTCTTGCTTTGTCTATGTTCAAGCTAAACTCATTTTTACTTAATACCTCACGAAAACAAAATACCTAGTTTTTAAGAAAACGTTCCAAGAAGATTACGTTACCTAGCCAAACATCACCTACAGTAGATAATCTAGCTTTTTGGAACGAGGTTTCAAGCTTATGACTGACATGTGCCCTTGGCTATTAGGTCAAAAATAACCTAACGCTGCTGTATGAACCCCACCAAGATTGCTGCAAACTCCAAGCAAAGACTACCCCTTACTACAATTTGAAGTATTTCATAGTGTGAATTTAACACCAACACCTCCGGTGTATTAGGTGTAGTATAATTCCGTACTATTCACGGTTATGATACGGCAGCCTATTTCTTTTTTCCTCAAGCTCAAAACACCTACTGACTTTAGGCCACTTATTGTAAGAACTGATCGAAAACAGCTTTAACTACACGCTTCAGGACACTTGTGCTCAGTATTTCTCTTATCTAGATTAACCCAGTTAACTACATTGAAACGTAGCTAACTATCTGTTAAATGACAGCTCTATCAAGTGTCCATTGCTGCTTTATGCCAAACTAACATTATCAAAGACTTGCTATACGACCATTCTGAAATTTTAAGTGCTTTCATTTCAACTTTAAAACAGCCTAATTTCTCGTTTTACTTATACGTAAAACCCTGAACGCAAACATTAATACCCTAATACTAACTTTTCATTCTTAATACATTTGAGAAATCTGTTTCCCTTGACCTTCTTACTGAAGACCATATTCTCTTTTAAAGCTTGAATTCAAAGTCATTGGCCGCTGTGGGCTTACTCCATATTAGGTTTCATCTGAATAATTAACAAGTGTTTCCCTCCAGCATATTCCTAGTGTTTGGTCTATTGCAGACAAAGCACTTACAGACCTTTATATGCAATTTTAAAACTCCACACTGGGGGATATTAATCGGTATTAAAAACTTCCATTTTCTCATCTGAGCATACCGAAACTTATTTCAATGTTTCACAGAAAAATACCCTTCCTGATACTAACTTTATTTACATACACGTGTAACAGTAACAAGTTCGAGAGTTAAAACATTTTAGTTTCATGTACTAAAGTCAGGCACCAAGTTATTTTCATACCACTTTAGTGTCAGACCCATGATTAATCCACAGGTAAAATTAAACTCAAGACAGCAACCAGCTTCAAAAATAATTTTCAAGTACCTTCGATTCACTGCAGCCACTTCAGATGAACAAACTTGATTACTGTCCTGGAACAACAAACTTCTTGAGCTTCGTATGTACACAAACCGTTGTTTGCAACTAACCTGGAATAAAAAATACAAGCAGCAGAAAAGTTCTGTACAGTTTGAAAACATGCCTCTAAATTGACCTAGTTAGTCTAGAGCAGATTAATCTATCAATTTTCACATTCAAAACCAGTGGACCAGTTTATTGTAGCTCCTATCCTTAAAATCTAGCCCCTATCCTTAAAAACTAGTCAAATTAATTTTCTCCGCTAATAATAAATTCGTTCTGGATGAGAGTAGCAACAATTCTACTTAAAATGTAACTTTTGCAAATTGTTCGATAACAATAAATTAGTTGCCTTTAGACCCTTCTACTCTAACCTTTGTAATACTAGTACTGAAACTACATTAAGACACTAAAAAATTTAGCAGTTACATTACTTAAGCTATTACTTTACGAAGAACTTAACCAATGCACGTACAACTGCACTACATTGTTATACACGAAAGCCTAGATTTTTTTTCAAATACAAACTTTACAGTTCATAAATATCCAAATCTCATTTCACTAAATCTAACATTGCTAGCCTGAAGACTCTGTAATCTGCTTTGTATAAGCTCTGTTATTGTTTATACTATTAACATACTGTTTCCATAAGATTCAGTACCAAAGATTCACAGCCTAAAAAAACCTTAATACATTGACAGCACTATACAAATTTTGAAGCACTGTACTTCAACTAGCAACCTTTAGACTAGGTTAAAAATCTCAATGCATTGAAATGAATAAATTGCCACTATCAATTTAAATTATATTCTAGCCAAAAACACATTTGTGAAAGATTCTATTTTCTTTGTACCAGATTCATATCAAACCAAAGCAAAATCAGTAGAATATTTCCCATTAATGTAAAAAGTTTGTATTTTGTATTTTGCAACTTAAAAGATCAGTTTACTCAATGAGCTTTCATTTCCAATAAAGTTAATTTAAATTTTATTATCTACAAAGAAATTACTTTACATTCAAATTAATCTCAAATGAAGTTACTTTACATGTACTTCCATTCCCAATATCATCCTAGTAGTTACTTTAAGTTGATCTGCATTGAAGTTAATGTTAATGCTAAAATAATTCAAAAACCACTTTGCACCAAACTAAGTCTTAAAACGAAGTACCTGAAAAAAAAAATTAGTCTCCCATGAACTTGCATAGCAGACCAAGGCCCTATGCAAGTCATGGGAGTACCCCCACCCCTCCAGGGGCGCCGCCCCTGAAAGGGTGGGGGCAGGTGCAGCAATGGAAAAATTTACCTACCATAAGTTCCTTCATATCTTGACGTCAATCCTTGAGAGAAAATGGACTTGATTCGAGATCCAATAAATGTCGCTGGATTAATTTTGAATCCTGTTGTGTCCTGTAGCCTTAATCCTGAAAATGAGTGGGAAATATTAAAACGGGGTTAACCTAAACAGTAAAATGAAAGTCTTTTGCCCCTGTCACGTACAAAATAAGTATTACACCCTTAATTTTGAATATTTAAAGTCCCAAAACTTTCTCCTAACCTAATCGAAAATACTCAGGCTTATTTAAATTCACTATTCATTTGCACTGAAACCTTTGAAAAATTCAATATTACACACCCTTAATTTGGAATATTTAAACCCAAAACTCCTTTCCTAACCTAAGCGAAAAGTACTCAAACTACTTAAAACTATTCAGTTGCACTGAAATCTTCGACAAAAACTAATGAACTAAATGTGATACCTTATATAAAAAAACTACAAAACATCGAAAAAAATTACCATCACTCACCTAGAATTAGTCTACCCAACAAGTATCACCAAAGCAGTACTTCCGTACAGGAAACTGGAAACAAAGAGCCACTATTAGCAGAATGTCCGCCACAACAAAATACAACGGCTCACAATACGAAGGAATCTCAGCTAACCACCTTATCGAACCACAGAACACCGCACACTGAAGACGGAACGCAAAATTTTACCTCTAACGTCGGTTCGTAACCATCTCTGGCCAGGGATCACTTACACTCAGAACAGGGCGTGTAACTTGTCATTCGGTTTTCACGCCAAGGACGCTGAAACTGCCACTGTACAATATCGAGAATTGAACGAAAAATGTTTCATTTGAACTTTCTTTTTTTTTTTTTTTACGTTTCGAATCGAATGTTTTATTTTACTGTAATATATTTCTCAT
>NC_089796.1:2222500-2280000 GCF_040412425.1 Macrobrachium rosenbergii | reverse complement strand
AAGGTGGTGTCAAGTAGCTAGTGTTGGCAGTGTCAAGTAGCCAAAATTTACGGCCAAAAATCTACGTCAAACATGCTCGCTACGAGGGTGTCAGGTAGCTAATATTGGTGGTGTCAATTAACTAACATTTAAAACCAAAAATGAAGTTAAGCATGATCGCTACGGTGGTGTCAAGTAGCTAATATTGGTGGTGTCAATTAGCCAACATTCAAGGCCAAAATTTAAGCCAAACATGCTCGCTATGAGGGTGTCACGTAGCTAGTATTGGTGGTGTCAATTAGCTAACATTTAAGGCCAAAAGTTAAGCCAAACATGCTCGCTACGAGGGTGTCAAGTAGCTGGTATTGGCAGTGTCAAGTAGCCACATTTATGGCCAAAAACGAAGTTAAGCATGCTCGTTACGGTGGTGTCAAGTAGCTAATATTGGTGGTGTTAATTAGCCAACATTTAAGGCCAAAAATTAATCCAAACAGGCTGGCTATGACGGTGTCAAGTGGCTAATATTGGTGGTGTCAATTATCCAACATTCAAGGCCAAAAATTAACCCAAACAGGCTGGCTACGACGGTGTCAAGTAGCTAATATTGATGGTGTCAATTAGCCAACATTCAAGGCAAAAATTAAGCCAAACGGGCTGGCTACGACGATGTCAAGTAGTGAATATCGGTAGCAGAAACTAAAGACATCGTCACAGAATAGAAAAACCCACCTTATCCCTGATTTTGGCAGAAGCCCATATACGCGATAGTGATGGCCGGCCCGCCGCCCAACTGGCTCCTGCAGGAGGCGTTCTTGAGGATGCACTTGTTGTTGTAGTTCCTCCCGTCGCTGCCGCACAGGGGCTCCAGGATCTTCGTGCACACGTCGTCGCAAGGCCCCAGGGGGTCGTTGCCCCCTCCGGTCCCGACTCCGCCGGGCAGAACGCCGATGCCTGCGTCACTTCCCCCTACAGGTGAACCAGCGCCCCCAGAAGATGAGCCTCCAGAAGGTAGGACTCCTTCGCCACCGCCTACTACAGGAGTGCCTCCTGAAGGCAGTGGTCTGGGGTTTAGTAACCCAGGGTTGGCAGTTTCTTCACTGGAGTTGTCGTCTGTTGAGACGGCGTCTGTACGGAGATGTAAATTATTGTGAAATTATTATATTTGGTATTTCAGGAGACTGGAAAGTCTATTCAATAATTTAAATAACTAATTAGTGAAAAATCTGTCATCTAAGATATTAGTATTAACATCGAAAAGAATAATTTGACAAACTTAAATATCAGTGGTTATAATTTCATACAATTGTCATGCAGCCAACAGGAAATGATCTGACAACCTTAAATAGCAATGGTTATAATTCTAAACGGTTATAAGTTTAAGGGGTTATAACAACCTGAAGAGAAAATTAGCCACTGTAGACCACATGGAATATAACAACACAAATTCTTGCAAAGAAATTAATGAAAACATAAGAGGGTGATATTAATAATGAAAGAATGATTTGACAACCTTAAATACCGGTGGTTATATTTCTAAACGGTTATGATTTTAAGTGGTTGTATCAACCTAAAGGAAAAATTTCCCATAGAGGACTACATAGAATATAATCACACAAATTACTGAAACGAATTAATGAAAACAAACAATAAAATCAGCTTATAAACAAATCATAAACGAAAAATTTCCCATAGAGGGCTACGTAGAATATAACCACACAAATTATTGAAAAGAATTTTAAATAAAACAAACAATAAAATCAGCTTATGAACAAAACATAGACAAGGTGACTTTGTGAATCATTATGCGTCGTAGTTTGTAAACATGAGATAATGAGTCTGAAATGTTGTAAACATCCTTTGGTGCTTTAAAATACAGAAAATAAAAACATCATTTCCTGTAAGACTCGATAATGTAAGCTAATGTAAAATTCTGCAGGTAACATTTTCATCACAGTAGAATGTGTTCTGACAGAGAGAGAGAGAGAGAGAGAGAGAGAGAGAGAGAGAGAGAGAGAGAGAGGTTTGTTAAGATTTCCTGTCTGAATCACAGAAAATAAGATAATAAGACAGACAATATTTTTACTTACGCAGGAGCATGAAGGTCATAACAGTATTACTAAGAACATTATCGTACTCAGAGAGAGAGAGAGAGAGAGAGAGAGAGAGAGAGAGAGAGAGAGAGAGAGAGAGAGAGAACATTTTAACTTCCCCCCTATTTGCAGAATTATAAATGTTGTCATAATTTGTAAGAGCTGACTTTTTCATGAGAGAGAGAGAGAGAGAGAGAGAGAGAGAGAGAGAGAGAGAGAGAGGGGGAGGATTTTAACTTCCCCCTATTTGCAGAATTATAAATGTTGTCATAATTTATAAAAACTGTCTTTTCATAAGAGAGAGAGAGAGAGAGAGAGAGAGAGAGAGAGAGAGAGAGAGAGAGAGAGAGAGAGAGTATTTTCATTTCCTCCCGGTTTACAGGACTATAGGTGTTGCCATAAGTTTTGAAACACTAATTTTTCAGAGAGAGAGAGAGAGAGAGAGAGAGAGAGAGAGAGAGAGAGAGAGACTATTTTCACTTCCACCAAGTTTACAAGACTATAAGTGTTGGTATAAGTTATGAAACACTGGCTTTTCATAAGAGAGAGAGAGAGAGAGAGAGAGAGAGAGAGAGAGAGAGAGAGAGGTTGGCAATAGTTTATTTCAGTTCACAGAGTATTACAGGGTCATGGCCAATTAACAAACCAATGGCTTTTTCACGAGAGAGAGAGAGAGAGAGAGAGAGAGAGAGAGAGAGAGAGAGAGAGAGAGAGAGAGAGAGAAGCGGATCTAGGGAACACTTCCCCCAGGGCAACCGAGATACAACAAAGAGCCAGGGATTTTCCCCTGCCTTCCCTTGACGTCACAACCTTCCATACCTCTATTTATAATCCATAACCTATTCAATATTACTTTCATACCTCTATGTTGATAATCACCTGTCATTTGTAACAATATGCAGTACAGTATAAAAATAACAAAAACATATTTTCCCTTTGTTGTTTCATCTGAATTGTTTTGCGTAAAGTGGGGCAATTCTTTGTCTGTGCTAATGTATTTTGTACAGTAAACAGGAATTTGGTTCAAAGCAGCTTTTTGGCAAAACGCGGACTTAATATTAAGGAGAATTCATTCCCGCAAAGCGTAATTTGTTTGTTTAAACCAATAGATAGAATCGTCTTTTATTGACAAAATAATTCCCAAGAAATTTTTGCGCGTGACTGCAAATATATATTCCCAAGGTCGTATGCAAATGTTTTTTTTTTTCCAGAAATAACTGGTAAGAAGTTCGGTAAAGAAGGACAAGATGGGAGGGATTGATAGGAAAAGGATGTTGGGTACAAAGAAGGCATAATTTGACGATTATTATCGTCGTTTTGTTTCGCGTCGTTCTGTCGTCCTTGAATTCGTTTTCAGGTCCCGAAATTCGTCTGAAAAAAAGGACCCCTTTTTACCAGTTGTCTGTAAAAGAAAACTATTGTGCCGGCTTTGTCTGTCCGTTCGCACTTTTTCTGTCCCCCACAGATCTAAAAACACTACTGAGGCTAAAGGTCTGCAAATTGGTATGTTGATCATCCGCCCTCCAATCATCAAACATACCAAATTGCAATCCCTCTAGCCTCAGTAGTTTTGATTTGATTTAAGGTTAAAGTTGGCCATAATCGTGCTTCTGGCAACGATATAGGCCAGGCCACCACCGGGCCGTGGTTCAAGTTTCATGGGCCGCGGTTCGTAGAGCATTATACCAAGACCACCGTAATACAGATCTATTTTCGGTGGCCTTGATTATACGATGTACAGAAAACTCGACTGCACCGAAGAAACTTCGGCGTATTTTTAACATGTTTATTTCAAGAATCTTCATGTTTCACGCTTATATCACGTTACCATAATAGCAGTAATTTTGAACTGAAAACTTTTAAAACTTAATAAGTTTGATGTCAAGGGCTTGAAGTCAAGGTCACATTTCGGCAAAACTTGATTCGTTTCAAGTTTGAACTTTTAAGACTCGTAAGATGTTTTGTCTGTTAAATGGGCCTTTAAGCTCGAAGTCTGTTTAACTCAAGTCCACGGCCTTTGTGGTAAATACAGAGCGAATTGTTTAATAATAATAATAATAATAATAATAATAATAATAATAATAATAATAATAGGAGAGGATATAAAACACCAAGAGATGAAGGACGCGATCAGAAAAGAATATATGCAAAGACTTAAGGCGATACTCAAGTCAAAACTCAACGCCGGAAATATGACGAAAGCCATAAACACATGGGCAATACCAGTAATCAGATGCAGCGCAGGAGTAGTGGAGTGGACGAAGGCTGAACTCCGCGCCATAGACCAGAAAACTAGGAACACATGACAATACACAAAGCACTACACCCAAGAGCAAATACAGACAGACTATACATAACACGAAAGGAAGGGGGGAGAGGGCTACCAAGTGTAGAGGACTGCGTCAACATCGAGAGCAGAGCACTGGGGCAATATCTGAAAACCAGTGAAGACGAGTGGGTAACGGGTGCATTGGGAGAAGGACTGATAAAAGTAGACGAAGACCCAGAAATATAAAGAGACAGGAGAATGAAAAACGGAACAGAGGAATGGCCCAACAAACCAATGCACGGACAGTACGTAAGACAGACTAAAGAACTGGTCAGCGATGAAACATGGCAATGGCTACAGAGGGGAGAACTCAAGAAGGAAACAGCGGCCAAGATCAGGCCCTAAGAACCAGATACGTCCAAAGAACAATAGATGGAAATAACATCTCACCCATGTGCAGGAAATAGAATATGAAAGACGAGACCATAAACCACATATCAAGCGAATGTGCGGCGCTTGCACAGAACCAGTACAAAAAGAGGCATGATTCAGTAGCAAAAGCCCTCTCCACTGGAGCCTGTGCAAGAAACACCAGCTAGCTTGTGAACACCAACCTGAGGGAGTGATAGAAAACGATCAGGCAAAGATCCTCTGGGACTATGCTATCAGACCAGATAGGGTGATACGTGCCAATAGACCAGGCGTGACGTTGATTGACAAAATAAAGAAGAAAGTATCATTCATTGATGTCGCAGTACCACGAGACACCAGAGTAGATGAGAAAGAAAGGAGAAAAAATTGATAGGTATCAAAACCTGAAAATAGAAATAAGCAGGATATGGGATATGCCAGTGGAAATTGTACCCATAATCACAGGAACACTAGGCACGATCACAAGATCCCTGACAAGGAATCTGGAAAAACCAGATGCCGCAGTAGCTTCAGGACTCATGCAGAAGAGTGTGCTACTAGAAACAACGCACATAGTGAGAAAAGTGATGGACTCCTAAGGAGGCAGGATGCAACCCAGAACCCCACACTATAAAAACCACCCAGTCGAATAGGATGACTGTGATAAAAAAAATTAAATAAATGAATAAAAAAATAATAAAAATTCTTTTTAAGCTCGAAGCAGGATATACAGCAAATGGTCTTATAATAATAATAATAATAATAATAATAATAATAATAATAATAATAATAATAATAATAATAATAATAATAATAATAATAATAATAACAGCAAGGACCTCGCATTGTTGTGAACTTGGGAACGGGGTTATTAACCTAATTCCAAAAATACAACGCCGAAAAAAATTACAACAAACCTTAGGTATTTTAGATGACCTACAATGAGTCACAATGAGATTCGAGAGAACGGTATAATGAGTGCGTGACTCCATCATGCGTTCACATCACGACTGCATGACATCGTTATATGCTTGGACAAAGCAGAAAATACGGCAATTTAAATGAACAAAAAACAAGTGAATTTCTGTGCTTTCATCTTGCATGGGATGATCTAGGTTGAAACTCTCATAATTAAATTGGTGAAAGTTTTACGTTTTTTTAATACATAAAAAAAATTTATATAAAAACAATTTGTCTTTCATGGGCGATTATTTTCACCACGGCAATAATAACATTGTGATGGAAATTAGACATTTATAATAATAATAACAATAATAATAATAATAATAATAATAATAATAATAATAATCTCTTTTACATATACTTCCTCCCCAAATGATCGTCTCTGTTGGTTAAAAGAGTCCAGAGGTCCACATCACGCATCAAACACCCTTTCAGACTTGACCACACTTAAACGGATGCCTTTGGGCAAAGGCCCGTGCTGGTATAAAGCCAGTTTATGCTCTAATGAATTTGACGGGTAATTTAACTTCATGTTTAAACTAGCCACTATGTAAGTATACTCGACCTAAGCTTTTGTATAGACCATAACGGTACATCCTTTTTCTACTGAATATAGGACGAGTGCTTCATGCAATAATAATAATAATAATAATAATAATAATAATAATAATAATAATAATAATAATAATAATAATATTATTATTATTATTATTATTATTATTATTATCATTATTATTATTATTATTATTACAAAAACATAATTGGTCAACTGTGTTCCACAATCCAAAAATGGGTTCTTGACATTATAATAAATCAATCAAAATACTGCTACTACTACTAATACTATTATTATTATTATTATTAGTATTATTATTATTATTATTAACACTGCAAAAATGCCATCTTAAAACATAATTGCCCAACTGTGTTCCACAATCCAATAATGGGTCTTTGACAGTTTAATAAATCAATCAGATTATTATTATTATTATTATTATTATTATTATTATTATTATTATTATTATTATTATTATTATTATTATTATTATCATCATTATTATTATTATTATTATTATTATTATTATTATTATGCTACAGGAAAACATAATTGCTCATATGTGTTCCACAATCCAGTAATGGGTCCTTGACATTTTAATAAATCAATCAGATTATTATTATTATTATTATTATTATTATTATTATTATTATTATTATTATTATTATTATTATTATTATTATTATTATTATATTATCAATGCAAAAACGCTATAGAAAAACATAATTGCTCATATGTGTTCCACAGTCCAATAACGGGTCCTTGACATTATAACAAATCAATCAGAATCGAAGATTTGACAAATCTAATCATTATCATTAGTATAAAAATAAAATTTAAACATCAAATACTTACACAGCGGAACGAATCCGAAGACAACATCGAGGACCACCAGCAGAACTAGTGCAGATTTCCCAATCATCTTTTGTGGTGATTAGTGGAGCAGATTTATTCAGAATACCTGAAAAATAAAAATAAAAAGTCACCTTAGGGTAATTACCCTGTGTTATGTAATTATGATAGAATATTAAGGCACAGTATTATATATGGTCTTAATATATGATTATTAGTGCAGTTTCAAATTAATATTACTAAAGTGTTCTTATATAAACATCTAATTTACAAAGTAAAAGACAGCTTTTCTTCTAAATGGATAATATAAGCTTAGTTGATAATCATTTATAAGTAATTTTTAGGCTGTAAGGTATCCTATGTATTTACAAAGGTCATTAATGGTCACAAAAATTATGGGCATTATTCTTAATGGCCAGCAATATAGCAAGTGGGTCTGCCCCACTCTCTTGTCTTTATGACCTCATATTTTTACTCTACCACCTCAGTGTCTGAATCATGAATCATAACAAGCCACGCCCCCTTTTCCCCAACCCCTCCTTCCAACCAACCCTGTCCTCACATCCCACCCCCCTCCATCCTCGAGAGAATACCTGACTCTACCTGCAACCTACTTCTGTCATTTAGTATTTATTCTCTTCCTTTTTGGTTCTTTCCAAGTATAATAACAATAATGGTGAATAAATCCACAATGAAGTCATTGTAATATATATATATATATATATAAACACACTGACAACATTGTGGATTTCCTCACCATTATAGTGACTCATGCGAATATGAGATCTTTATAAATAATAATAATAATAATAATAATAATAATAATAATAATAATAATAATAATAATAATAATAATAATAATAATCTATTCCACACGAAGATAAAAAATATGTACAATCCTATTTTCTACCGGAAAATAATTAATTAATTAATTAATTAATTAATTAATAATAATAATAATAATAATAATAATCTTTTCATGGATAAAAAATATGTGCACTCCTATTATCTAAGGGAAATAATAATAATAATAATAATAATAATAATAATAATAATAATAATAATAATAATAATAATCTACTCCACTCTTGCTTAAAAGATATTTCCAATCCTATTATCTACATGGAACTGAAATTGACAACACAATCCTGTGCTACTCCTAAACTCGAGTTTCACTGTTACTGGACCCAGACTGGCCAGCTCTTTGGGTATCCTTGACTGGGCAGGTCACTGACCCTGGCGAACTGTGGTCGGGGAGTAGCCTCATGGCCCGCGGAGGAGAGGGAGAGGTAGGGGATGGGAAATTCTCTAAAAGAGAGAGAGAGAGAGAGAGAGAGAGAGAGAGAGAGAGAGAGAGAGAGAGAGAGAGAGAGAGAGAAATTCTCAAGTGAAAAAGAGAAACCAACGTCACTCTTGAATTCGGTAAATTATTAAACAAAAAGAGTTGAATAATAATTAGAGAGAGAGAGAGAGAGAGAGAGAGAGAGAGAGAGAGAGAGAGAGAGAGAGAGAAATTCTCTGGTGAAAAAGAAAACCCAACTTCACTCTTAAATTAGATAAATGATTAAACAAAAGGAGTCGAATAATGATGACTGTGTGTGTATATGAGAGAGAGAGAGAGAGAGAGAGAGAGAAACCCAGCGTCACTCTTAAATTAGATAAATGGTTAAACAAAAGGAGTCGAACAATATTGACTGTGTGTGTGTGCGCGCGCGTGTGTGTGTGTGTGTGTGTGTGTGTGTGTGTGTGAGAGAGAGAGAGAGAGAGAGAGAGAGAGAGAGAGAGAGAGAGAGAGAGAGAGATTCTCTGGTAAAAAAAAAAAACCCGACGTCACTCTTAAATGAGACACATGATTAAACAAACGGAGTTGAATAATAATAACAATGAGAGAGAGAGAGAGAGAGAGAGAGAGAGAGAGAGAGAGAGAGAGATCATGGGAATTACTGGGGTTATAAGGTGCATTCGTCTGTATGTCGTGACGTAATTGAACGGGGAACTGTGACTCATTCGCAGGTGAGATCGAGGTTTGCTTATTGGAAGAGGGAAAACACTGCTTTCAAGCTCCGTGCTTTGAGTAAATTGTGCTTGACATCATTACATATTGATATTTGCAACTGCTCTTTCTCTCTCTACCGTTAACAAGCGGTACTACGGAGCATTCTAAATAAAGACTGTTCTCATGACACGGTAACTGATGAATCACAACAGGAAAAAATGTTACTAATTAAGATTCTAAAGCTTAAACTTTGCTTGATGTCGTTATAAATTGATATTTTCGGTTGCTTTTTCTGAAGTCAAGAAACGATGCTAGCTAGCATATTAAAACTAGATTGTTAAATTTACTAAGGAAATATTTCAGAATCTCCATCTATAAAATTCTATATAGTTTAAACGCCTTGACAGATACTGTTTTGGTATAAATATATTGCAATGCTCAAATCCTTGCAAATTCCCTTCTGTACCAATGCGTTGACAGAGTTGAGTAAGATGATTTTACGTATCAACTAATCCCATACTAAATCATAGGCTTTTAGGCCTCATTGTGAGCCACTGCTTCTGGCGTAAGACCACCAAATTTTTTTTTAAGACCTTGTATCAGGTAATAGGACCATTTGTTTTAGGAAACCTCCTTGCAGCATACCACATACTGCCACCATTTCCTTCGCTGCGTAGTGCAAGTCACGTCTAACATTCCACTAGCTAACAGTCCTTCCGTACATCCACCAAAAAAAAAAAAACTCACAACCACAACCCTATAATCTGCCTCAATTTCAGAGATGTTAAGTGGCAGGTTGGTGTAATTACCATTGGCCTTCTTATATAACTAGTTTTTTTTTTTTATTTCTTTCATTCCTTTGCCAGTCTTCGTTGTTTCAGAATTGGTGAAAAATACAATAGACTCTGAAGCTGCAGATCTACATAATAAGGATGTTTTTGGCCATTTTGAAGTGCAAACTTCTGCGAGTGAAATTCTGAAGCCAATTTCAATAGGTCTAAAGTTATGAATAAAAGTATATACTTAATTTCTTTGGAAGTTAAGGTTAAAAGAGTTGAATTCCTTGAAAACAAGATAATATATATATATATATATATATATATATATATATATATATATATATATATATATATATATATATATATTTATATACTTGGCTCACAGGAGATAAATTCCTTGGATACAAAACAATGATGTATCTACTTAGGTTACAAAAGTGGAATTATTAGGATAAAAGACAATAACATAAGTGACTGGAGTTGAATTCCTTGGACACGAGATATAAATAAATAGCTTCCCATTTAGGGAGGAACATGCAAGTCATCTTGCTGTTCAACGGGACACATTTTCCCGAAATGGAACCGAGTACCGGGACCTTTCCCTGAAAAAAAAAAAGCGGGACGCCATATCTTAGGAACTAACCATAGAATTTTCTTGAAAATAATCTCATCATGTTTCCCACACCCAAATTACTCTTCAGAGAATAAGTGAACGTAACCTAACCCACCCCAACCTAACCTAACCTAGGGGCATGGCCAAAAAAAAACGAGGGCTGGTGCAATACTAGTATACATCTTTAAGAATTTCCTAACGGGACTTATATTTGCACGAACTTAGCCGTTCTTACGATTAAAATACTTCCAAGTCAACTCTCCTTTATGTCATTTTGATTAAACCTGTCTATCTGCATTTGAATTTAAAGAAATAATACGTCGTTATCCGAAATATCAGTTATAAATGCGGTATGTATTATAAAATGGACTCAATGCTTTGTATATCGCACTGACGTCACGTCGATACCTGTCATAGAACAAGCACACTTGCTCAATAATAATTCTGCAATTTCCTAGAAATAATAACGTACAAACAGCTGCGTCCGAAACCGGGTGAAATCAACAAACATAAACGCGATATTTTTTTTCGATTTTAAAGATCTTTTAGGCCAATTTCTGTATCCAGAAATTATGCTGTATCTTCAATGGAAGGAAATTCTTTATCTTTACTGTAAGAAATGCAGTTTCTCTAAACAGTTACGACACTGAAGGGCAAGTTATTGGATAAAACCGTAAACTGTAACTGTCCGGTAACTGCTTTTAAATTAATCTGGATCGTCAACTGAAGAAAATTCTTTATCTTTACTGTAGGGAAATAGGATATTCCACAACTGCTACGATACTGTTCATTACTCGGGAACAGTTGCGACACAGGTGGGGCAAATTATTAGAGAAAACTATCAACTGTAACTGGAAACTAATTGGTTTTGAATTAATCTGGATCTTCAATAGAAAGGAAGTTCTTTATCTTTACTGCAGGAAATTCATTTTCTCTAAATAGTTACGAGACTTGAAGGGCAAATTATTGGAGAAAACTATCAACAGTAACTGTCCAGTGACTGGTTTTAAATTAATCTGCATCTTCAATTGAAGGAAATTCTTTATCTTTCCTGCAAGAAATTCAGTTTCTCTAAACAGTTACAACTCTGACAGGCAAATTATTCGAGAAAACCTCAAACTGTAATTGGCAAATAACTGGTTATAGGTAGATGGATCAAATGAGAACATATGGCACCTCTGATAATGATGATAATGATGATAATGGTTTCATGGTTTAGTTTTCTCCAAAAAGTTGATTTGCTTAGGAAAGTCGACCTGACAGTCCACTAACAGGAAGGGGAAACTGGTTTGATTTCGCCTTTCGGTGACGTCACACCAAAACAAAACGATGCGAGTCGACTTCAAAATGAAAGAAGAAAAGTTTTGTGCATTGTATCACTAAAAAGGGACAATAAAAACGACGCAACTTGACGCAATACAAAGAAAATATTGTATCACTAAAAAAGGTACAAAAAACGACGCAATTTGACGCAATAAAAAGAAAATATTGATTAACTAAAAAAGGTACAAAAACGACGCAACTTGACGCAATAAAAAGAAAATATTGTATCACTAAAAAAGGTACAAAAACGACGCAATTTGACGTAATAAAAAGAAAAATATTATCACAAAAAAGGGGGACGAAAAGGACGCAGCTTGACGTAATAAAAAGAAAAATGTTATCGCTAAAAAGTCACAAAAACGACACACCTTGACGTAATGAACAAGATATTGTATCACTAAAAAAAGCCCAAAACGACGCAACTTGACATAATAAAAAAGTATTGTATCACTAAAACGTCACAAAAACGACGCAACTTGACGTAATAAAATTACAAAAACGACGCAATTTGACGTAAAGAAAACATTGCATCACTAAAAAGCTACAAAACAAAAAAAAATCACACGACGTAATAAAAAGAAAAGTATTGTATCCCGAAAAAAAGTTTTAAATTAATATCATCACCGTGGAGAAATATCCCCACATCGACCTTATAACACGAATATCGAAAACTACGTTCCTCCAAGTACCTCATTTTCGCCACGACTTTTTACCGAGCAGGGATACACCAGCCTACACCACAAGGCCTCTAAAAAAAACACCTCCCGAAACACCAAGCACGATTATACACAATCAGCTTAAACGACTGTATAATCCTGTAACCTCAAAGAGCGAATTATTATCATCGCAAGCACTGAAAACCGGGGATTACCTGAAAGCAAATATGGGCATCAACTCACCTAGCGTCTGATCAGATCGGTGGCGAGTTGGCGAGTGTGCGCGTGCGTCTAGTATCACGTCAAGTTGCGGACCGCTGAAGATACACAGGAAATCCAACATAAAATACTAGATAATGCGAGTTGCCAGATGTCGCCGGGGGCTCCGATTCCCGCGAGCGTGTTTTTATTGCATTGTGTGCTTAGCATTCAACCTCGATAATGAGTTGTGAGTTTCAGACGGGTAAATACGATTGTGTTTCTTCACTGGACCTTAATCCGGTTGGAAGTGGACATAAATATTAGAATCAACGTTGGTAAATAAATTAAATAGCAAAAACAGGTTCCTATGCCATCAAAAATGGGCATTTTCCTCGGGGCATGTAGGGCCGGTAGGAAATTCCAGAGTACTTAAGTGACAAATATTATTTAAGGTCCTAAGACAAAAAATATTAAACCTCTACATAAACATTCTGACACCCATAAACAAACAGCTCTAAACAATATAAGACCAGTAACAACTAACAAAAACCTTTTAAAACTTTTAAAACAAAAGAATAGACACAAACGCATGTTCAACCATCGCCCCAAGCAAGGTGCAAAAAGAAAATAAATAAATAAAAATAAAAGAATGACTAAAGAGGTTGACCTTCAAAACTTGACACGCCTCCTGAAGGGTAATGCTCAGGTGCTCGGGGAGTTATAGGACCGATTAAGTTAATGTGGAGGATTTTTATAAAGGGGATTTTAAGTCGCATTTGTGTAAAGTTGTTCTACAATAGGATGTGAAGTATCGGTCCGGAATTTAAGATATGATAGCAGGTAAACAAAATAAAAGGCTGCTTGTTGTCAGCCGGTAGTAAACCATATACACAGATACACACACACACACATACATACACATACATACATACATACATACATACTACACACACACACACACACACACATATATATATATAATATATATATATATATATATATATATATATATATATATATATATATATATATATATATATATATATATATATATATATATATATATATGTATATATATATATATATATATATATATATATATATATATATATATATATAAAGAAAGAGAGAGAGAGAGAGAGAGAGAGAGAGAGAGAGAGAGAGAGAGTAAACCCATTTAAAAGTCACATAACAATTCATACACTTACTTTCCATTCACTGAAAACACAACACAAAAAATTCATTTGTGTTTAAATTCAACGTGTCTTTTGAGCAACCAATCACTCCTTTATTTTTTTCATCTGTGAAAATAAAAAAAATCCTTACTGAGGTAAATAAAAACATCCAGTGGATCGTAGAATCATTCAGAGAGGATGGAACCAGTTAGGTATTAGTCACAGGGAAGGTCTGTTGCTGAATCAATAGCCTATGTGCAGCTGTGCAACAGATGTGCGGTCAAAGTCTGACTTGGGGGCAAATGTATTGTGTGTGTGTGTGTGTGTGAACGCGAGTTGGTGTGCGTGTGTGTGTGTGTATGTGTTTGTGTGTAGATGAGTGTATGTACTCGAGTGCTAATGGATATACAAATTCTCTTTCTCAATCTGTCTCTATGTATATATATATATATATATATATATATATATATATATATATATATATATATATATATATATATATACATATATATATACATGTATGTATGTGTGTATATACATACATATATATATATATATATATATATATATATATATATATATATATATATATATATATATATATATATAATATATATATTATAATCAAAAGTTTTGTGTGTGCACATAAGTGCAAATGGATATACAAATCCTCTCTCTCTCTCTCTCTCTCTCTCTCTCTCTCTCTCTCTCTCTCTCTTGGTATGTATATTACTTCAAGCCTTGTTTGTAAATAAACAAAATAAGAAAACGAATTAAGATTACAGTAATGTGTTTTAAAAGTGAAACATATTTCCGGTCACGTCAATTTATTCAATAAATGCACGATTCATCAAATTACAGATCATATAAATTAACAAACTGTTTGTTAATTAAGAAAGCAAAACATTCCCCGTTGGATATATTTCACTGGCAGAATAATAATCAATCTCTTTGTGACATTCAATGCAAAGCAAAACGACAATATACATTTCTGTGTACCATATCTTTGAAAAGTGTTGACATTTCTCATTGCAACGAAGTTCAAGCGCGCTTCATTGCAACTTTGCAACGTCTTTTTATGAAGAACTTCATTCAAATCCCGTTTTCTCTAAACGGGTCTTGAATTCTGTTGAATAATTGTGTTGGGAGATTCAATGCCAGACCTTAAGGTTATCTGACAGTATTTCCGTGTCTTGGAGGGCATATCCATACGAGTCGATTTGTTCCTGAACAATCAACATACTTCCAACCCCCGTCGGTGGTCCGTCAGTGCACCTCATGAACGGTGCACTCCAGGCATTACTTTAAGCATGCCTTCGGCCCCTAGCTGCAACCCTTTCGTTCCTTTTACTGTACCTCCTTTCACGGTTTCTCTTTCTTCCATCTTGCTTTCCACCCTCTTCAAACAATTAATTTATTGTGCAGCCGCGAGGTTTTCCTCCTGTTACACCTTTCAAACTTTTACTGTCAATTTCCGTTGGAGCGCTGAATGAACTCATTGGTCCCAGTGCTTGGCCTTTGGACTAAATTCTATATTCAATTCGATTCAATTCAACATACTTCAAACATGATCTGAGGTACGATTGTAAGTTATGGGTAATTATTTCCATTCTCGTTCGGTAGGTTGATACACTGAGTTCATGTACTCGTAATATTTCTTATAAAAAGTAAACATTTCTCATTGGCCTGGCGTAGGTGTAAGGATCAAAAAGCCGTTTCTTTTATTAAAAAAAAAATGAATTAAGTGTCTGAATTTCAAAAGGCCTTGTTTCCCATATTTTGTTAGGGCCAATGTTGATGAATGAATGAAAAAAATCGTTGCTTTGGCGTCTGTAGAGAAATGATTAATGTGTCTGAATTTCAAAAGGTCTTGTTCCCCATACTTTATTATATCCAGGTATAGATGTAAGGATAAAACAAGTAATTAATGAGCCGAAGTTTCTTCGGCGCAATCTTGTTTTCTGTACAATCGCTACAGCGTACAATCAAGGCCACCGAAAACAGATCTATCTTTCGGTGGTCTCGGTATAATGCTGTATGAACCGCGATCCATGAAACTTTAACCACGGCCCGGTGGTGGTCTATCCTATATAGCTACCAGGAGCACGGTTAGGTTATGGCCAAATTTAACTTTAAATAAAATAAAAATTACTGAGGCTAGAGGGCTGCAATTTGGTATGTTTGATGATTGGTGGGTGGATGATCAACATACCAATTTGCAGCCCTCTAGCCTCAGTAGTTTTTAAGACCTGACGGCGGACAGAAAAGTGCGGACGGACAGACAAAGCCGGCGCAATAGTTTTCTCTTACAGAAAACTGAAAACCGTTTATTAGACTTCTGTAGAGAAACGAATAAAATGTATGGGCTCTAAAAGTGGTATGGAATGTTTTCATTGCTTCGTGATGAATAAATTCCCGTGCATGAAAGCCTTAGAAAGCATATACCACTGAGTGGTATTTGCCAACTAGAGCCGGCTGGGCCAGTGAAAGCATCAGAAGCAGGTTTGGGAACTAACAGACCAGGGCCAAAGCCCAGGAAATCGGGTGAACTTTCAAAAGCCCCTTTTTTTTCAGAAGTGACAAGTCCCCGAGACATAGAGAGTTCGGTGCTTTTTTTTGGTTTGTTTACGCGTCACATACTTCTAGGTACTAGTACTAAACTGTGGTTCGGATTCCACAATAAGCTGCAGGTCCCGTTGGTAGGTAACCAACTGGTTCTTAGCCACGTAAGAATAAATCTCAACCCTTCGGGCGAAACCTAGGAGAGCTGTTTGTCAGCTCAGTGGTCTTTGTTAAACTAAGATATTTTTTTTTTGTCTTTTGTTTAGTACTAAACACGGCAGAAGCTCCTTGGGGACGCCGTGTTTAGTACTAGCCCATCGGGGATCGGAGTATCATATACACCCATTTCTATATTGTGAGGTCGACAAATTATAATTATCAATAAACGAGATCTTCGTGCGGCCTCTACTTTACATTTACCATACGGTGTTTAGTCCTAGCACCTTGGAGTAGGTGACGCGTAGGTAACAAACCAACGTAACACCAAGAATTCCTTCCTTATTCTTGCTCATTCACCTTGTGAGTCTGTCAAGTTTACAATTCCCAGCAATAACATGTAAAATACGTCCTTTTTCACTGTCTAGTTACTGGCTATTTTGGAAAGCAAGTCGATCGAGGCTAAGCACAGGTGGTTTAGTCGCCAAACCACTTGTACGTCCACGACCATGAGGCTGGCTTTAGAGGGTGTTAACCCTTCCGTTATCAGCAAATTAAGGATGAGGTTGTTTGCCCCAGACCCCTGTGCAACCCCTCTGCAACCCACACAACAGACGACTGATTACCAGATACCAATCCCTGATCAGATTGATGGTAGCATACGAGAAATCAGATTGGGACCGAATAGGAAACATTATTACGTCATTGCATCACCTCGTGACGTCATCCAATGGGAACTTCCGGAAGAGGCACTCAGGTAAGATGTAATTATCTCAACTGGTGACGAAACCCCCTTCTTTTGTCCTATTTTTGTCTTTGTTTTGTTCCGATTTTTTTTTTTTGTCTTATTGTTTTATTATTTACGTTGTTTTACGTCAGAGATTTACGTATTTCACGTCGCGGTACTTACATTTTCTGCGCATGCGCATCGTCTTTGCCAGAGGTGTGATTTAGTATCTATTGAAACTGAGATGTTTTATGGCGTAGGATGGAATTACCCAAATGATTAAATGTCATTTTCCCATTTCGAAATAACCTGTGTCCTTGAGTGTCCGTGTATTTGGAATAAACTCACTTTACCTTTCATTATGTTAGCTTCGAAATGCTTTTAAAAACAAAAGACTATTTCAATGTCAAAGTAAAATTCATGTTTCTTCTTTCGATACTCCGGTCTACGTATTGTGGTGACTCACTCATGGGCCTCATTATTGAACAGAATCAACAGGTGTTCAAGAGCGATGAACAGTCAATTTACCGAGATTGTATTGACGAACAGAGGTCACTTTATATGAAGGGGAGAGGACCGTCTTCTTTATAGAGAGAGAGAGAGAGATTGAGAGAGAGAGAGAGAGAGAGAGAGAGAGAGAGAGAAAAGAATTATATAATTATATATATTATATAATTATATATATTTATATAAACATTTATAAATAATAATATCTATCCATCTATCTATCTATCTATCTATTATATCTATCTATATATATATATATTATATATACAGTATATACATATATCATCTATCCATCTATCTATAAACTATCTATCGAAGACAATATATATATATATATATATATATAAAAAAAAAAAAAAATGTATATATATATATATCGAAATCGCAGCATATATATATATATATACTGTATTTAATGTACACACACACACACACACATACACACACACATATTATATATATATATATATATATATATATATATATATATATATATATATATATATATATATATATATATATATATATATATATATATGTATATATATATACACACGCATATATATAATAGTTAAATAGATAGATAGATAGGTAGAGAGAGATATATATATAGCCACAACATTCAAATACTAAATTGTCAAAACAAGTTTGGCTAAACTTTGACAAAGAAATAAAATACTCAGAACAAAACTCGTTGTACTCTTAGTGACTAAGAATATAAATTCTGATAAAAATAGGTAAAGTTGTGAAGGGATGTGGAATAATAGGAAAGTATTAATGGATATTTTTTTTTTATTTACAAAGGAAATGCCTTGCTAATGTCGTAAGGTTGGATTCTAAAATGACATTATGAATATAAGTGAGATATTATTCGGAAAAATCATTCTGATGAATATTATTGCTTAATTGTTCTAATATGAAATAAATATAAAAGAAATATAAATAAATAAATAAATAAATAAGTAAATAAATAAATAAATAAAAATATTTTAAGGAAGCTAAACCCACTGATAAGTAGAAATTAAAGTTGGATTATGAAAAAGGAATTAATTTAAAACAAAGAATGAAATATATGTATGTATGTATATATATATATAATATAATATATATATATATATATATATATATATATATATATATATATATATATATATATTACTAAAAGGACCTCATTCAAACTGGATGGTATCTAATGGAGTATTTATTCAGAAAAAGTTACAAACTTTCTTGGACAAACAGTCCACATTATCAAGCATCCGTACAATGACCAGACGCGTAGTCCAGCTGTATTTATATCTGCGTGCCGGGTACATTTAATCCTATAATCGCCTAGCTCCTCCTGTGTGACCCCCACCCACTCGTGACCTTGGCCTTTCACTGCCCCCTTCTTCCAAATGTTCGTTTTCCGTGCGTCCTCTTGCGTTTTTCCTGCGTTTCCTTGCTGCTGTGAAGTGTACGATTTTTCTAGATATGCTGTCTTCAAGGCCGTTTCTGATGTTCCCTGCCATTGTGTTGTTAGCGCATGTTATGGAGGCGTTCTCTACAACCAGTCTGGCTGTTTTGTTGGTGTTCCTGTACAGAAAACTCATATTTTCCCAGTTTATTTTATGGTCATTTTCCCAGCAGTGTTTGGGAACTGCCGACGTCTGATTATAATGCCTTATGTTCTGCAGGTGTTGTTTGCTTCGCTCTTTACATGATTTCCCAGTTTCGCCATAGTACCCATCTTCACAGTCTGGACACGCTGATATATGTAACCCCCTTTCTAATCCCTTCCCCCTCTACCGACTTTTTGTTTCTAACTATTTTATTCCTAATGGTGTTTTTGTAGCTGCCTATCAATTTGAAATTACCTAGCTTCCTATTGATGGGTGTGATAGGGTCGTTGTCCGGGACTGCAATTATTTTCTTCCCTAACAAATGTTCCTTTTCTCTCCTTTCCCTCTCCTCAAAATAGTTTTTCCTGGCCTTGATGTGTTCCCGCTCCCACCAATGCTTAGATTCATGTTTCCGGAGAGGTTACTTAAGGCCCTTTATAGATTATGAAAATACAAGGACATAAAGATTTGTAAGGTAGAGAAAGCTGGGGCGGCAGTGGTAATGGATGCCACACACTACGAGGATAAGTTAGAACAATTGCTAAACGATGAAAACATACGAGGCTTGCAACAAAAAAACCGGACATTAGGGGGGGCGTACAATGCAATTTTAACAAAAAAGTAAAGGAAGCGTTGACAAAAATCCACGACAAAACTAAGAGAAAAGAATTAGAACAGAGTCATATCAGTGGAAAGTCCAGAGTTCCCATATATCTATGGTAGTCCTAAGATCCACAAGGAAGGGTGCCCGCTAAGACCGATTTTGGCATCGACGAGATCACCCTCTTTCCAACATAATGGGGAAAATGGTTGGGCTTAGTATCCGAAGGGCGTTTAAAACATAATATGAACCTTATAGATGAATAATATTAACGTAAAAGACTGTAAATTTGCAAGTGTGGATGTAACTTCCCTGTTCACCAACGTACCAGTCAAGACGACGATGGAAATAATAAAAAAGAATATGGAGGAAGGGGTTTATACATGCGACCTAGATCAAGACGCCTTAATAAAACTGCTAACAGCGGCCCTCAGCGTGCTTAAGTGGGGCCAAAACAACTATATACAAAAAAAATGGCGTGGCCATGGGTTCGAGTCTTTCACCAATCCTAGCTAATATCTTTATGGAATGGTTTGAAACGGAAGAGGTGGGCAAAGTAAATAAAGAGAACTTAAATATCGTAAAATGGGTAAGATAAGTCGATGACACCTTGATTATTTATAAGGGAGAAAGGGAGGATTTACACAAGTTCCTAGAAAACATAAATAAACTAAACGAACACATCAGGTTCACAATAGAAGAAGAGAAGGAGGGAGAAATTCCTTCCTTGGATGTCCTGGTGAAGAGGAAAGGGGAAAATTTAAAATTCAAGGTATACAGGAAGAAGACACACACCAATTCATACATACGAGTACATACATACATAGGTTCTCCAGTCATAGGAAAGAAATAAAAATAGGAGTAATGACAGGGTTGGCCATTAGTGTTTATAGGATCTACAGTCCCGAATTCTTAGATGAAGAGCTGGAATACCTGAGGGAGAGTTTTAGGAGATTAGGATACCCTAAGTATTGGTGGGAGTGGGCACACATCAAGGCATGCAGGAAAACTATTTTGGGGAGAGGGCAAGGAGAGAAGAGGAACATTTGTTAGGGAAGAAAATAATTACAGTCCCGGACAACAACTCTATTACACCCATCAACAGGAAGCTAGATAATTTCAAATTGATAGGCAGCTACAAAAACACCATTAGGAATGAAATAGTTAGAAACAAAAAGTCGGTAGGGGGAAGAGATTAGAGGGGGTTATACAGTATATGTCAGCGTGTCTAGACTGTGATGGTGGGTACTATGGCGAAACTGGCAAATCATGTAAAGAGCGAAGCAAACAACACTTGCAGAACATAAATCATTATAATCAGACGTCGGCAGCTGCCAAACACTGCTGGGGAAAATGACCATAAAATAGACTGGGAAAATATGAGTTTTCTGTACAGGAACACCAACAAAACCGCCAGACCGGTTGTAGAGAACGCCTTCGTAACATGCGCTAACAACGCAATGGCAGGGAACATTTGAAACGGCTTTGAAGACAGTATATCTAGAAAAACGAACATTTGGAAGAGGCGGGCAGAGAAAGGTCAAGGTCACGAGGGGGTGGGGGTCACACAGGATTAAAAGTACCCACCACACAGATATAAACACAGCTGGACTACGCGTCTGGTCATTGTACGGATGCTTGATAATGTGGACTGTTTGTCCAAGAAAGTTTGTAACTTTTTCTGAATAAATACTCCATTAGACACCATCCAGTTCGAATGAGGTCATTTTAGTAATTCTACTAATGCACAGAACAATTGTGTAAGTGATAAAGTTAATATTAATATATATATATATATATATATATATATATATATATATATATATACATATATATATATATTTGTTTTTTCTATGTATTCACTCTTCGTCATTTTAATGACATTCGTCTAAATGAATGAACTTTGAATGAATAGCAAAGTTATTAAAGAAAATTCAAAATGAATAAATGAATAAATAACAAAAGCTGTGGAGCACAAGGAACAATGGGTCTGGTCTGGTCAATACTTAGATGGGTGTCCTTTAATGGCCGCCAGACCCCAGTAGCACTTCATAGGGTCCCTTGGTCCTTTCCGAATCTTGAAACAGGTCACAATAATTAGGAAAGAGGCATTATTAATACGCGTGATGTGGACCCGTGGACTCAAACAACCAACTGAGATGGACATGGTTAAGCTTAATCTCGTATGATATGAACATAGGTACTTAAACTATCATAGTCTACCTTTATATTGTTGATCTTCGTTTTCTAAAATTGATTTATATTCTCGTTTTCTTTAAATTATTTTATGGTAATCTATACTAAATTTCATACGCGTCTATAAGGCGACTACATGCTTTATCTTTTTCACTATTATTACTTTCATACGCGCTATTAAAAGAATTTATATGGCTGAATCGATAGAAATTACATAAATCTTTTATTCACAGATTATTATCACGTGAATATATGTCATTTTCTTTTATGAATAACAAATCAAAGTAGAATATAACCATCTTTTTGGGCCATGAGCCAACCCCACTATCATTTACTTATTTAGAAACAGTAGCTTGTATCTCCGAAGCTGATAGCAATAAAGTCAAAATCAATATCAGTTCATTTATCGATCTATTATATATGATGCTAAGTGTAATCTTTCATGCACCCTGCAGTACTGCTTATATTTACGGTAACTTCTCCTAACGATTGATCAGACGTGCACTCAAACTGCTTTGACTTTGTATACTTTAAAAGTCACAGTAAGTCAAAATTAAACGCGTACTTTTGCAATACGAGACTTTTAAGAAAACATAAACTATTCCATAGTTGTGATGAAACTGTTTTTATTATAATTTATAGAGAAAGGACAAGAATGAGAGAATTACCCGATTTAAAAAAAAAAAAACATTATATGTATCGAGGAAAAAAAATGTTTTCATTGCATATAAAGAGGTCTGTCATAAACCCTCTTTTAAATATATGTGAAGTAATATAATCTTCATTTGAGCCTCTATTAATTTTGTTATATTTTTCTCCCATACCAAAAGCTATAATTTCGAAAAATTTTGGATTCCAAGCTTTCAATATTAGTAAAAGGTAATTTAAATATGCATACATATACATGTATATGTTTATAAATACACACACACGGGAGATATATATATATATATATATATATATATATATATATATATATATATATATATATATATATATATATATATATGTATATATTTATTTATTTATTTATAGAGGTTGATACTAATATATGACGCTTTAGATAATGTTAACAGCTTGGAATTGATATTGTAAGTAAATTTCAATGACTTTGTGATTAGAATGGGCTGATGCTGGGATATCAGGCAGAGAGAGAGAGAGAGAGAGAGAGAGAGAGAGAGAGAGAGAGAGAGAGAGAGAGAGAGAGAGAGAGAGAGAGGGCTGCTAGTCCGGTCCATCCCATGGGCCGTTTGGGGATTCTTCAACACTCGCCGATAACAGAGGAATCTGTTTCATGCATAAGGCCTCGGGAGCAAACAATGTATGGCAGCGAGTGTGTTTATCTATGTCGGCTGATGTGTATACGTCCTTTCTCCTCTTCTCTGCTCTAATAGATTTCAATAAGCTGACGGCGAGAGAGAGAGAGAGAGAGAGAGAGAGAGAGAGAGAGAGAGAGAGATGAGAGAGAGAGAGGTCGAGAGAGAAGTCTGCGATAGTATTCCAAAGGTCGATCTAAAAGTCTACTTTCAGTATGGGTGTAAAATCGTCATTAAAATTCTGCTGAGAGAGACCTAAGAGAGAGAGAGAGAGAGAGAGAGAGAGATACTATACAGGTCGATCTCGAAGTCTGCTTTTTGCTTGGGTGAAAAAAATTCATTAAAACTGCATTGACTTCGATCTCACAGAGAGAGAGAGAGAGAGAGAGAGAGAGAGAGAGAGAGAGAGAGAGAGAGAGAGAGAGAGAGAGAGAGAGAGAGAGAGAAGATCAACGAAGGGAATAGAGGGAGATCATTAATACTAAGTGATGAGTGAAGGAATAAGGAAAAATGCTACAAAGAGAGAGAGAGAGAGAGAGAGAGAGAGAGAGAGAGAGAGAGAGAGAGAGAGAGAGAGAGAGAGAGATTCTTTGGCAGAAAAAAAAGAGACAATGAGGAGGGCCTAATTTAAGCAGCTGGAAGTTTAAAACGAGAGAGAGAGAGAGAGAGAGAGAGAGAGAGAGAGAGAGAGAGAGAGAGAGAGTAACATTACTAACATAAGTAAATTTCAATAAAATCGCGTTCAAAATGGACTGAGTTCCTTGAAGAAGATCCTGGGAGACGAGGCAGAGAGAGAGAGAGAGAGAGAGAGAGAGAGAGAGAGAGAGAGAGAGAGAGAGAGAGAGAGAGAGTGTGTGTGTTCCATAGGTCGATCGCGAAGTCTGCTCTTCGTTGGAGTGTAAAAACTTCATTAACATTCCATTGACTCCGAGTTGATGACGTATGGTCAGGGAAGGAGTTGTCCAATGTATACACTGGGTATAAGGCTACGTCAGGTCCTGTAGACTGCTTAGTGTACGTCGGTTAATTGGTATTATTTTCTTTCTTTATAATTTTTTGGGGGTGGGGGGTGGGGTCTCTATGCCACCTTATTAAGGGATTATTTACTTCCTTTATCAATTATTATTTTATTTTCCATGTCATCTTATTGAAAGTTAGGTTTGCAGTTGCGGATATTTTTATAACTTTTGAAAATTATATTATTTTATTTCATGGACACAAATTTCAGAAACGATTGATCTTTTTCGTAATTATTTTCTCGTTATTTGATCGCCTGATCATAACTGACATTAAAATATTCGATTTTTTGTTTTATGCAGTATTGTAAAAAATTATTTTCTCCCTTATTATTTAGCATTTTAAATCAGTTTACCATTATGATAATATGGTGGATTCTTAGTCACTTTATCCAGAATGAAATCGACATTCTTTTAACTTTAAAAATTATTCAGATTCATTCAAATTATTTTGCATCTTTTGCGTTACTTAAATAAAAGTGGAAATGATAATTTTTGGAATTAATGTCATCTTGCTTTTTTGTGTTGAATAGCCTATTTTATATATAATATTATAGATGAAATTAACGGCTTTGCTATCATACTAAAAACTTTATATGACTTCCAAAGTTTCTGAATCACTTTGCGAAAGATGATAAACTAATTGAAGGGTAAATTATCCAATTTTTTCTTCGGCTACCTCCAAAATATCTTAGAGTTTGTATCTTTGCAAATATCTATTCATGACGACAGTGCATGGTATTTTAAATTAACATTTCTAACGAAAAAACAACTAACCATTGAATAATTAGCACTAGTAAACGTACAACATTAGTAAGACTTCCTTAGATTTTACAGAAAATATGATACTCAATTTTTTTTTATTTCGGCAAAACATGATAACAGTATTAACAAAAATGGTGGTATTAACTTGACGTAAACTTCATAATCATGCCTTGAAATTCTTGATTTAAAAAAAAAAGTAATTTATAGATATGTGCTTTAATTATTTCCAAACGTGCTTTCGTACTATTATAAATTGTTTCGCAAAAGTGTCTCTTCTTCTCAAGAATAAGTGTGAAAACTCCTGAATACTTAATAAAAGCTTGGCTGATGACGTATCATATTCTCTATCCACTTTTCCTTCTTTTATATTTTTTATTATTACAACTCAAGAACAGATTTACGTTGTCTTTTTGCAATAACAAATAGCTGTAAAGATAACCATAATTCTATCCATATATTTGAGACAATTTTTCAAACAACTTCATTAGACCGTCAATGTAAAACTATCTTACTCGGCTAAACATTTGGTAGAAGTCTCTGAGAGAGAGAGAGAGAGAGAGAGAGAGAGAGAGAGAGAGAGAGAGAGAGAGAGAGAGAGAGAGAGAGAGAATCTTATATTAAGAATGAGGATTGTGTACCAGGGCGCACTTCTTTAAAAAAATATCTCTCCAGTCACTTCAAAAAAAAAAAAAATGAAAAAACACACACAAAAAAATTATTTCTCTTACCTCGTGTCATTGCCGACTTTCTTAAGCTTCAGTGAAATTTGAAAATAGGACATCAATTTCCCTTAACACAAAAAAGTGGGGCATTCCTTTTTTTTTTTAAAGAAATCCGTATATTTACCATACTACTGACTCAGGTTACACACACACACACATTATATATATATATATATATATATATATATATATATATATATATATATATATATATATATATATATATATATATATATATATATATATATATATATATATATATGTATATATATGATGTATCTTCACTTGATAAGGTTTTAAATATCAGTTAGAGTTTATTGTATGCCACCATCTTATTTATATTACCTGGATATCATTATTCTTCCAAGGTCACGTGATCATGCTACAGCTATGTCAATTAAAAGCTAAAAACACTAAAAAAAAAAACGTCCGGTCACTGTGGAGTCCATAGTGACACTGAGCCCAAAGCATTGAATGGCAAACCATTTATCAAGGATTCTGGAAAAGGACAGCGAAAGATATCATGGATCCTGGAATACTACCAAATCCAGAGACCTAATTATCAAACTATTTTCTTTAGTGTTTGCATTAATCTTTTCTTATAGATACTAAAGGATGGTTTTGTGTTCTAAATTCATTTGTTTTTCACCAACACAGGCATAAATTATCAGACTATTATTTTTTTGGCGTTTGAATTAGTCTGATCTAGTCCGAGATTGACTGATAGTTGAACGTTCCAAATTCGGTTTTTTCACGAACGTGGGCATAAATAGAGTACAGGGTACCATTGTTCTTATAATATTTAATGTGGCAATTTCCCTTGTACATACATAGAGCGTAATACTAGTCAGAAAACATTTTGCTACTGCGCAGGCGCAAATAAACAGTACCAGAGGCTCTGTCAATGAGGCAATTTTACAGCATCGGTAATACTATAAACAGGTCATCCCAGAGACCCATAGTATAAGGAATCAAGGGTTTCTCTCAAGAAATATATTTCATTTTTAATAAATTGACCAAGAAATGCCATCCATTTGTTTACAGTTACCTAAAAAATTCTTTAAGTAATTAATAAAAAAACCAAATTAGCAAGAAACGTTTTATTAATGAATCATCTTACATAGTATTCGCTTAACTTTAGAAAATAAAAAGAGAGAAACATGAAACTTAATATTTAATTGACACATTTTCATACGAAGAGGTCATTCTCATTATATTGTTTTCCATGCATTGTAGTACTTTTTATTCACAGTAGTTTTCAGAGTTTTCATTATATTTGATTAAGGATGAGATAGTGGAGTTATTCATTTTAAAAATATTTTAGAAAATTGTCAGTTTTAAAGCATTGTGAAATTCGATATGTATATCAACATACGTGTTTACCTTGGCTTTGTATATGTATATATGTATATACAATATATATATATATATATATATATATATATAATATATACATACATACATATATATAACAGTATTTATACCATTAATACAGTGTATATTAATGTGTGGATTTATATTATATATATATATATATATATATATATATATATATATATATATATATATATATATATATATATATATATGTATATATATATATATATATATATATATATATATATATATATATATATATATATATATATATATATATATATATATATATATATATATATACATGTTGTGTGCATTACGTTTTGTATTCTTGTACATGTGACATGATATATTAATATCTCTCAATTCTTTTGTAAAACCCTTCATATCATTATCTCACCTCTGATATTTCTGAATATCAAAACACTGAAAAATAATTAATACCATCTAGAAACCTGCATGAAAAACATTATTGACCACAAGGCAACGACACAAGGCACCGAATATTGAAATAATGGATTCTTATCTTTCTTCAGTATGTATACCTATATAATACATATGTATTAACGCATTCAAATGAGAATGTCAAAAAAAAAAAAATGGATGAGTCCAAATATTTACAGGATCTTTTACACTTCTAATGAAATTCTTAAAAAATACGTCAAGAATGAAACAGAATGAGAGGTAGAACATTGATTTCTGTTAGGCTGGTTTGTTTATGTTTCATATATACATATATATATATATATATATAATGTATATGTATATACATATATATAAATATATATATATATATATATATATATATATATATATATATATATATATATATATATATATATATATATGTATATATATGTATGTATATATATACATATACATATACATATGTATATATATTCTTAATATTACCTTCTGGTTATTACACAGTTAAGGCACAGTTGAGAGGCACATAGTTTTTTTTCACATAGGCACTTCCACAGAGACTCCGATAAGAAAATTGTCATTCAAAATAAACTTTTGTTTATTTTTCTTAAGGGTATATTTCGTTAAAAAAACAAAAAGTTTTCGATAACCGTCAGTCTATTTGAGCTCGATTGCGTGCGTTCGTGAGCGCCACCTGACTGCAAAATCAGGCGCATGTAGTGTTCATCATCAGAGACAAGTGGAAAGTTTAGAAAGTTCCACGCTGAAGTGCTTTCTTTTACGATGTGGAAGGAGAGGAGAAGTGACATGGCACGGTGAAAGTCAGTCGCGACCTCCGTGGAACTGGGTTTTAAAGTGTTGCAGTCTGGGGCGTGAGGCCTGACCCCCCCATCATGGAGGTCAGGGGCGTGGGAAAGGTGTTCTGCAGTCCGTTGCTGAGCCCTGTGGGAATCCCGTTGGAGAGGCCGTTCGAGAGCGGGTTCCCCAGCGGGTTGGAGAAGCCGTTGGCGAAGGAGGACGTCAGGTGATTCGGGAGGGCATTGTGGGCCAACGGGTTGTTCTGCTGAGTGCCCGAGTGCAAGTACATGTAGTAGTTGTAGTTATTGGCGTCCTGCATGTGGTGGTGGTGGTGGTGGTGGCGGGTCAGCCCTGCGGCGGCGGCCATATTGACGTGCCCCAGGAGATCCGACACCGAGTGGGACGAGGGCCAGTGGGACCTCATGCCCCCCATGGCTCCGCAAGTCGACCCCGAAACGGGCGGAGACGGGGTATTTGTCTTCCCCGTCGGCACGGCCGTAGTGCCTCCTGGCGTGACGGTGCCCCCCGGGGGGCCCGGGGGCGGAGGGGCAGGGACCTGGGGGCCTTGTTGCATGGCCGAAGGAGGAGGTGGCGCCATGGAGTAAGCGGCGGCGGCGGTGTAGGCGGCTGCCGCTGGGTACAGGGTGCTGTAGATGGAGGAGTGCTTCATCTCGTAGTGGCTTTGGCCTCCCAGGTGGGGAAGCGACCCAATCTTGTTGCGCAGTATCCTGGGGGAGAGAAGGTATATTATTATTATTATTATTATTATTATTATTATTATTATTATTATTATTATTATTATTACTGATATTGTTCTCATTATTATTATTATTATTATTACTGACATTGTTGTCACTATTATTATTATTATTATTATTATTATTATTATTATTATTATTATTATTATTATTATCATTGATGTTGTTGTTATCAATATTATAATTAATATTATAATCAATGATCTTATATTATTATTATGGTCATACTGATAGTGTTGTTATTTTTAATATTATAATATTGTCATTAATGACGTTTTCATTATAATTATTATTATTATTATTATTATTATTGTTATTATTATTATTATTATTATTATTATTATTATTAATCTTTGAAATAACATGACCTGTTTTATCTCACAACAACAAAATCTTTGCATTGACAACCAGGTTTAACTGATGATCTGAGTAACAGGAAGCATAAGAAAAAAATTGAAGAACTCGTGCCAAACTTTTTGGAAAAAGTTACGCAAAATAAAGTAACAATGAATGAACCACAAAACTTATGTCATAAACCAAGCACTTGGCCACTATCAACCAATCAGCGTTTAATATTGTTAAAATAGGGAGTTGGAGTGGCTGGACAGCAAGGTAAAAAGATCTTAAGTATATCTTAGTTTAAAGACCACTGACTGCTCTCCTAGGGCTGAGGCTTGAAGGATTGATTTATTTTTACGTGGCTCAGCTTAGTGAACCACATTTAGGGAGAAATGAATTTTATCACCAGAAACAAATTCCTCTTGTTCTTCACTGGCCGGTCGGAGATTCGAACTCACGACCAACAGAGTGGTAGTTGGACGGAAGCTCACCCAAAACTTAAAAAAAGTAAAGGCGATGAAGTACAGCCAGAGGTTGGACAGCGGTTTGGACAGCAAAATAATAGCCAGAGGTTGGGCACCAAAACAATAGTCAGAGAGGTTGGACAGCAAAATAATAGCCAGAGAGGTGGAACCGGAAGAATAATAGTCAGGGAAGTTGGACAACAAAATAATAGTCACAGAGGTTGAACAGCCTAGTCAGAGAGGTTGGAAAGTAAAATAATAGCTAGAGAGGCTGGACAGCATATTAGTAGTCAGAGAGGTTAGACAGCGAAATGAAAGACAAGAATCTGGAATGGGGGTCAAGTAAAAGTCTTAAAAAATGGGTTGCAGCAACTGCCCTAAGGGACGCTGTAAACGTCCTTTAAAAACAAAAGGGAGAATATTATTTTGCTGTTCAACTCCTGTGACTTTTATTTTTCTGTCCAACCTCTCTGAATATTATTTTACTATCCAGCCTCTCTGACTATTATTTTGCAGTCCAAACTCTCTGACTATTATTTTGCTATCCAACCTCTCTGGCTATAATTTTGCTGTGCAAAATCTCCGGCTATTATTTTGCTGTCCAACCTCTCTGACTATTATTTTGCTATCCAACCTCTCTGACTATTCTTTTGCTGCCCAACCTCTGACTATTCTCTTACTGTCCAACGTCTCTGGCTATTATTTTGCTGTCCAACCTCTCTGACAATTATTTTACTATCCAACCTCTCTGGCTATTATTGTTCTGTCCAAACTCTCTGACAATTATTTTACTATCCAAACTCCCTGGCTATTCTCTTGCTGTCCAACCCCTCCGACTATTATTTAATTAAGATGAAATATTAATTAATATATCCCCTACCTTGATATAGAGGACACACTGGGGACATTGTATTTGTCGCAGACGCCGTCCTTCAGGAGCCTCTCTCTGATCTCCCATGCAAAGATCCCTGGGTCCTTTTGTTTGAGGTCCTTGATGTAATTCACCACTTTTGGGGTGGTCACCCTGGGCTTGGAACCCCCTATGGCCCCTGGGAGGATGGAGCCCGTCTCGTTGTACCTGGGAGTAATAATAATAATAATAATAATAATAATAATAATAATAATAATAATAATAATAATAATAATAATAATAATAATACTATGAGTCACTAAATGGTGAAGAAATCCACAGTCGATTAAATGTAAATGTAACATATATATATATATATATATATATATATATATATATATATATATATATATATATATATATATATATATTATACATTTCACACAACCGTAGGTTTCTCCATCAATAATAATAATAATAATAATAATAATAATAATAATAATGTTGTGGATCCTTACCTGGCCAAAATTTTGGACACGCAGCCGTGTGAAACTCGTAGCTGTCGAGATATGTCACAAGGGCGAATCCCCAGCTGCGCTAGCTCGACTATGCGCATGCGTATGTGATTCGGGAGGGGCCGGCCATTCACGAAGACTCCGCCCAGTTGGTTGACCTCTCCGTACTGCTGAATTTGGGGATCTGAAAAAAAAAAGGTGATGAATGAATTAGGAATTACTGAGAAGACTTCACAAAAAATAAAATAATTGAAATATACAATGGAGACTAATAGAGATTTTTTAATATTCTCAGCTATGATAAATGTCTTTTTATTATTCCAATGGGAATATTAAATATATTTTCAGATATTCCCATTTAACTTATATGAGTTCATTCTTCCCATGAATTTCTCTAAATCTTGACATTCAACTGTTGGCTTCTCATTTTTTTTTAACATTTTGCCTCTTTTTTGTATTTTTTACTTTCCAAATTTAGTATCTCTATTTTCCACTGATATTGTTATTATTATTATTATTATTATTATTATTATTATTATTATTATTATTATTATTATTATTATTATTATTATTCCAAGCTAAGCTGCAACCCTAGTTGGAAAATACTATGAGCGACCAACCTTACATCTGGTCATGCCCAGGAATACCCACCTCACGCCCACACACCGCTAACCCTGATGCCCACAACGCCCTTACATTAACCCCAACACCCCCCACCCACCCTCGAAACGAGAGGGTTAACGAGATGGGGGGGACCAGCACGTTCCCCACCCGAAAACATTTGGGGATAACTGTCCTCTTTTAACCTCTAATTATAGAACACAATTTAACCCCGCCGTTAATGGCATGCCTGGAATTCTAGTGCTCCTGTTTGACACGGAAAATGGGTTTGGGGGGTGGGGGGTGGGGGGAGGAAGGGGTGAGAAGAGGGGAGGAAAGGTGGGGGTTTAGGGGAAGGGTTCTTATTGATTTAATGGCTTGTCGATTTCGCGAGCGGTCAGCAGTTTATCTCTTCTCCAAAAGTGATATTCGATACTTATTACTACTGTAGCAATGGATGGGTGTTATATATATATATATATATATATATATATATATATATATATATATATATATATATATATATATATATATATATATATATATATATATATATATATATATATATATATATGTATATATATATGAAATTTTTTTTCTTTTAAAACAGAATTAAAAATGCCAAAATGTAGAAAGTTAATGCAATATTTAAGACCAATGTTTCTCTTCAAAGTTGGCCTCTGAAAAAGCTTTTAATTTTTAATAATATAATAATATAATAATATATATATATACATATATATATATATATATATATATATATATATATATATATATATATATATATATATGATATAGATATAGACATAGACATATATACCCCAATGAACCAACAAAAGTAAATTGTTAGAACAAAGAAAACTCTCTTCTTTGTCAAGTTGTCAAGACGATTTCCTATTTTTCCTTTTGACAAAGAAGATTGTCTTCAGAATCATTCTCTTCAGAGCTTTTTATTTTCCTATTGCAAAAACCTCAAGACCCATCTTTGAAGTTCCGTTCGAAATCGTAATAAACTCGCGCGATTATTTCCTAAAGACATTCGAGCACCTCTCTTGTTTACATTTGAGTATCTTATTCCCAAACTAATCTATTTTATTATCATTGTTCCTTATAGAACAGGTATCTAAAATGCAATTCATTCCAAGCCAAGGCCGTAATTTTATGTTATTGTCTTTCGAGACTGTTCAAGGCAGTTCGTTTATCCTTCCTCCTTCTCGTTATTGCTTTGGCCAAAGAACTGTTCTTCGCAGTTAAAAAAAGAACGCAGATCAAAGCGCAAAGGGATTTATCGAATTCCGCGCATATCTCCGAATATGACATATCTCATCAGCTTGAATTATTCTCCTGGGGTGAATTAAAAGACAAAGGAATGCCCTTTGTTAGAGCCAACGACTTCCTTAAGTAATTGAATTGAACTCGAATGCCCCGAGTGAATTCTCTTCTCAAAGGGAACAATTCGACTGCGTGTGTGTTCTCCCCTCTTTCAAATGCAGCCAGGAATGTCTTCCCTTAAGTAAATTTTGGGGGGACCGCTTCTCTCCGACATCAGACGCGTAGAATGATTGTGAGGGCTGCGGGAGGCGTTTTCCATCTGACTTTTAGCTGACTTTTGCTTATTGCTGCCTCAAAGAGTCTTGTCTCTGCGTCGCTGAAGAAATAGGAATGTAGGAAATCAAGATGAAGTGAAAAGTTGATAAATTTAGTGTCACTTTTGCTTATTGCTTCCTCAAATAGTTTGGCTTTTGTATAAGTGAGGAAATAGGAACAAAGGAAATCAAGATGAAGGGAAAGCTGAAATAGGAACATAGGAAATCAAGATGAAGTGAAAAGCTGATAAATTTAGTGTCACTTTTGCTCATTGCTTCCTCAAATAGTTTGGCTTTTTTTATAAGTGAGGAAATAGGAACAAAGGAAATCAAGATGAAGGGAAAGCTGAAATAGGAACATAGGAAATCAAGATGACAGGAATAGCTGATAAGTTTAGTGTCACTTGCTTATTGCTTCCTCGAATAGTTTGGCTTTTGTATAAGTGAGGAAATAGGAACAAAGGAAATCAAGATGACAGGAATAGCTGATAAGTTTAGTGTCACTTGCTTATTGCTTCCTCAAATAGTTTGGCTTTCGTATAAGTGAGGAAATAGGAAAACAGGAAATCAAGATGAAGGGAAAGCTGATAAATTAGGTGTCACTTTTGCTGATTGCTGCCTCACATGGTTTGGTTTTTGTATTGTTGAAAAAATAGGAATATAGGAAATCGAGATGAAGGGAATAATTAACGAATTTAATGGTAAAAAAATCATGAATTGTGGTTCAGAAGATTATTGCAAGGCAGATTTGAAGATTCATAAATTTTCTACCATTTTGTGTCTCTGAAGAAATAGCTGATAAATTTAGTGTCAAAATATCTTGTACTGTGGTCCAGAAGATTGTAAATCAAATGTGAAGGAATCACGAATTGTTCATTTCTAGCAGATTTTCTCCTCGTGTTTTGATATAATCTTGGTGACTGAATATGATTTAGTGTCTTGAAATAAATTACATTATTTATCTTATGCAGCCACGAGTCAAAAAAAAAAAAAACTTGACCTTTCAATACAAAGGTAATATGAAGATTTGAACTATCCACTCCATGAAAAATAACTCATAATTTTCTCATATGGAATTTCATCTTCAAACAAATTTACTCTCGGCGAGTTTTGCAAACGTGCTGGCCATTTTCTTTTGAAAAGGAGTACAAAAATCAGCTGCAGTTGATCAGAAAAATATATTTACCAGCATTACAAAGCTGAAAAACTAACTGGTGAAAAATATATATATTTATATATATATATATATATTTTCTTTTGAAATAGTAAAAATCAGCTGGTTGACCAGAAAATATATTTACCAGCATTATATATATATATATATATATATATATATATATATATATATATATATATATATATATATATATATATATATATATATATATATATATATATATATATATATATATATATCTGAAAGGAGTATTAAAGCATTTGTTAAGAAGACTGACAACATAACATTAATTCATAACAGAGGTTAAGTAAGGTACTGTTTACTTTTTCATGATACTATTTTAGACAGCGCTCTCACAAAATTCAGGTCTAAAAGCAGCTGGTAGTTTCCATTATGGTATGGTACGTGTGTGTTTAAAATGCTGAAAAAATCTAGTCCCCATCCATAGTGATACGTGATTGGTTCGAATCCAAAAATATGCTATGAGGATATTACGAACCCAAGAGTCAAGTAGTCTGATAATTTCTGATATTATTCGCCTTACAAATGCGATACTCCCTGGCTTCTCCTTTGCCCCATTTAAATCCTTTAATGCCCCTCATTTAAACCTTTCCTCACAGGAACTTATTTAAGTCCCAGAAAACAGTATGAGGGAATTACGAACCCAAGAGTCAACCAATCTGATTATTTCTTATCTTATTCGCCTTACAAATGCGATACTCCCTGGCTTCTCCTTCGCCCCATTTAAGATCTTAAATGTCGCTCATTTAAGCCTTTCTCAGAGCTAAATAAAAAAGTTAATGACAAGCACATTAACCCATCCAAAACCATCTTATCACTCAGAGCAATTACCAGGATCCCTTTCCCGAAAGCAAAGACCTCTCAGCCACCGCGTCACGATGCTCATTTGCCGTGACGATTATCCCACGAGTCCCTTTATCTTTCCGTAGGATGTTTATCCTGCAGGGATATGTGTATCCTTTCCACCTCATGTTCCGCTCGAGGATTCTTAGGTGACAAGGGCTCGGCTCTCTCTCTCTCTCTCGTCTTCATATTTCGAAGAAGAGACAGAGAGAAGAAAAAGAGGAGAAGGAAAAAAGAAATGATGGCTCTCTCATGGAACTTTTTAAACGCTACCAGATGTCTCTCTCTCTCTCTCTCTCTCTCTCTCTCTCTCTCTCTCTCTCTCTCTCTCTCTCTCTCTCAAGATCTCGATCTCGACGAGCCTTCAATCTTTCCGATGTCTTCTCGCTAGAAGAAGAAGAAGAAGAAGAAGAAGAAGAAGAAGAAGAAGAAGAAGAAGAAGAAGAAAAAAGAAGAGAAGATGAAGAAGAAGAAGAAGAAGTAAGATGAGGAGGAGGAGGAGGAGGAGGAGGAGGAGGAGGAGGAGGAGGAGGAGGAGGAGGAGGAGGAGGAGGAGGAGTAGGGAGAGGAGGAATGTCCCGCCTACAGGAGGATCGCAGGATCTTGCTCGACTTCTGTATCGAGATGAGATGCTTTGTTTTTGTGTTTTTGTATTTTAATGTTTTTCTCTGCTTGTTTTCTTCAATAATTGAAGGAAAACGGTCCTTATCTGTCCTCCTCCTCCTCCTCTCTTCCTCCTCCTCGTACTCCTCCTAATCCTACTACTTCTTCTTCTTCCTCTCCTTCCTTTTCTTACAATGGTAGACTGATATTTTGTTGTTACGTCTCCACTTATATATGATATTATAATTAGTTATAGTAGTAGGTTTATTAATACTATAATCATGTTATAGTGTGTTTGTTAATACTACATCTGCATTCTGTATTTTGTATTTGGTGTTGAACTAAAAATTATTATTATTATTATTATTATTATTATTATTATTATTATTATTATTATTATTTTAGGATCAAATGCTAGCAGTATTACAATCATTTGTAACAGCAAATTTTCAGCATCTAAAAAGGATAAAATAATAGATTATCAGTCTGCTAATAATAATAATAATAATAATAATAATAATAATAATAATAATAATAATAATAATAATAATAATAATAATAATAATAATAACAACACAAAAAGATGATCGATAATAATTTCAATCTTTAAGAGGAAAATAATCGACATCTCTAAACTATCCATAATTTGAACTCTCTCTCTCTCTCTCTCTCTCATATCCCTTGACATTTTATGAATATCCCCTTCAGAACCTGATCTCTCTCTCTCTCTCTCTCTCTCTCTCTCTCTCTCTCTCTCTCCTCTTTTCCATGTCATCATTCCCACTATGTCTCTTATTACTCTCATGCCTCTCTCTCTCTCTCTCTCTCTCTCTCTCTCTCTGATTATATTACTGCTTATCTTCTTCATCTCCTCCTGCACCGAGTTCTCTCTGCCTCTCCTTTTATCTATTATTTTACTATTTTCCTCACCTTTTGCTTATTCCTAACTACACGTTTTCCTTCAGCTCCTCTCTCTCTCTCTCTCTCTCTCTCTCTCTCTCTCTCTCTCTCTCTCTCTTACCGAGCTTATGATTCCCTTCTTGTTTGTATAATAAGATACATTTGGATGGACCACTGCTTACTCACGTTTCTACTCTCTCTCTCTCTCTCTCTCTCTCTCTCTCTCTCTCTCTCTTACTGGGGGTGTGATTCCCTACTTGTGTATGTTATAATAAGATAAATTTTGCTTGACCACTAATTACTCACTTTTCTTATCTCTCTCTCTCTCTCTCTCTCTCTCTCTCTCTCTCTCTCTCTCTCTCTCTCTCTCTCTCTCTCTCTCTCCATTCAAGCTGCAACCCACTGTAGTCTACAAACAACCATGTGATGAGACTCTGTTATTTGAAAAGTCAAAAGGCATAAATTGTCCAAATAAAGAGAGAGAGAGAGAGAGAGAGAGAGAGAGAGAGAGAGAGAGAGAGAGAGAGAGAGAGAGAGAGAGAGGGAAGCAACCCGAGTAATGAGTGGTCCATTCAAATGTACCTTATCACATAAACAAAAAAAGGAATCATATCCTCAGCGAGAGAGAGAGAGAGAGAGAGAGAGAGAGAGAGAGAGAGAGAGAGAGAGAGAGAGAGAGAGAGAGAGAGGGCGGAGTACCTCACAGGTGTCATACGATAATGACATTCAAGCCCGTAATGAGACATAGCATCTACAATTACAAAGTCTTTAGGCCTAAGTTCCATCGTAATAATTCTTGCAGTGGACTTTTGCTCTACAGGAAAGGTCGTGTTACTGTAGAAGCTGTAGTTTCGTCTCATTTGTAGCTACAGGTCGTCCATGGATGTGTTTAAGGAAGGAAGCAGTCTGTGTTGTTTTATTATTATGAAGACACTAATGCATCTCATATTGTGTTGTTGTTATTATTATTATTATCATTATTATTATTATTATTATTATTATTATTATTATTATTATTATTATTATTATCAAGTTGTCATTCACTCTTCCTTTTTAACACTCTGTATATAACTCTGTATCTCCATATGGTCCCTGCCAGAAGATATTATTATTATTATTATTATTATTATTATTATTATTATTATTATTATTATTATTATTATTATTATTTACAACTAGGAAGATGTTATTTGCTTAATAAAAGTAATTTTAGTCAGGCTATTATTATTATTATTATTTATTATTATTATTATTATTATTATTATTATTATTATTATTATGTCTTTGTCTACGCTGTTTTATAGTGGGCTATTATCATCATCAATAACATCATCATAACAGAATTATTATAAATTAATATTATAGATTATCATCATCATTATTATCTTATATCACAACATACATCAGCTGAGACGATTTATCCCAAAAATTACACTCGAATCAAACGCCCTCATATGCTATAAGCGAAGGCCTTGAAAGTGACTCAGATATTTCCACTTAGCAATTAACATAACTCTGGGACTAATAAGTATCACAACATAGCAGTCCTTATTACACTCACTAGGCCATAGATCACGGCAGGCGTCTGTGGGTGGAGAGAGAGAGAGAGAGAGAGAGAGAGAGAGAGAGAGAGAGAGAGAGAGAGAGAGAGTAGAAGTGGGGAGGGGTTGAGACTTGCCTCTATAGGACGAGGAGAGGGAGACCACATTTCCCTGTGGAAGCCACATGCCCAAAGGGCATCGCCGCCAGCTTAATGGATGCCCGGGGAGATGTGATGGGTATTAAGGCCATTGTGTGGGATATCTTATAATAATAATAATAATAATAATAATAATAATAATAATAATAATAATAATAATAATAACTAAAATTCAAAGATATCCAGACAGACATTTAGTTTATTGGAGTTTGTTTGGAAGATAGTTTTCTTATAGGATATTATTATTATTATTATTATTATTATTATTATTATTATTATTTTGTGGCAATAAAACTGCTTCAGACATTGAGTTAAACTGATTATTTCTTACCAGATGAAAGATAGAAGGAGTACTCAAACTATTATTATTATTATTATTTATTATTATTATTATTATTATTATTATTATTATTATTATTAATACGCATTTACAGTTCTCTAGTCTAGTGTATAGCAGGACACTACTGAACTTCAGATCCCTATATTATTATTATTATTATTATTATTATTATTATTATTATTATCGTCATCTATCTCTCTCTCTCCCATCCATCACCACCTCCTCCGTCCATACCCATCTCTTCTTCCCATTCTGGTCTGTGACCTCCATTCATCAACCTTCCTTATTTTCCCTTTGCACTTCGCCCAGTTTCCCCTCGTTTCCCAGGCGATTAGAGGAGAAAGCGAGGGCGGCGAGGGATGAAACAATAGAGGATTGGCCGTTAAATAGAGGGAAAAAGAAAAAGAGAGAGAGGTGGGTCCCCTGTTGGCTACAGAAGAGAGAGAGAGAGAGAGAGAGAGAGAGAGAGAGAGAGATTTATCGGAGAAGTGGAGCGCAACTCAAGACATCAAAGGGCGGGCGCCGCCCACGCCCACGCCGACACTCACGTGGCGCGGTCGTCTTAGCAGCAGCTTGGGCTGAAACGACCCTGTGCTATTATTCTCTCTCTCTCTCTCTCTCTCTCTCTCTCTCTCTCTCTCAATTTTTATTTATTTTTCTCTTATCTCTCTCTCTCTCTCAATTTTTCTTTATTTCTCTCTCTCTCTCTCTCTCTCTCTCTCTCTCTCTCTCTCTCTCTCTCTCAATTTTTCTCTTCTCTCTCTCTCTCTCTCTCTCTCTCTCTCTGTCTGTCTGTCTGTCTGTCTGTCTGTCTTTCTCTCTCTCTCTCTCTCTCTCTCTCCTCTCTCTTTATTTTTCTCTTTTTTCTCTTTTCTCCCTCTCTCTCTGTCTATCTATCTAAGCATCTGTCTGTCTGTCTGTCTGTCTGTCTCTCTCTCTCTCTCTCTCTCTTATTCCTTCTTCTTTTCTCTCTCTCTCTCTCTCTCTTCCTCTGTATGCCTACAATAAGTAAATGGATAGCACTGACAAGGTCTTGTTTTTGATTGGCTAATGTAACAGCAACGAATAATAATAATAATAATAATAATAATAATAATAATAATAATAATAATAATAATAATAATAATAATAATAATAATAATAAGAAGAAGAAGAAGAAGAAGAAGAAGAAGAAGAAGAAGAAGAAGAAGAAGAAGAAGAAGAAGAAGAATCCATAGCTATTTTAATGCTATTAACTATTAAATTGTAGATAAAAATCAACAATTTATTGACTAAATAGCATTGCTCTTCTGCTATTACACTCTTGCTATGTAAACAAATATTTAATTGTTCACAAGACTCTTTATCGTCTAATAAGTCCTTCGCTTTGGGGATATTTATTCATATATTCTCCAGTCTTAAGAAATAAAATAATATTTTTTTAGTATGTGACTGATTTAATTCCACAGTGGAATTCCGCAATAATAAGTGAGGTATTGAAAAATGTTTAGAGTTGAAGAGGAAATTTGTTTACACATAATCATTTCGTCTCCAGCCTTCTTTGCGATCTGTTTACAAACACCATTGCATTTAGTTGCTAAACAGTATTTCTTTGGGATTTTTGTTGTCTTTGATGAGGAAAATCTCTCTCTCTCTCTCTCTCTCTCTCTCTCTCTCTCTCTCTATTGAAAGACCAGGTTCGATCCTGATGTGAGTCAGAAATTTATTTCTGTCCCTGTCCCACACGTGGTTGTGTGTTGATTATATATATATATATATATATATATATATATATATATATATATATATATATATATATATATATATATATATATATATATATATATATATATATATATATATATATATATATATATATATATATATATATATATATATATATATATATATATATATATATATATATATATATATATATATATATATATATACATGTATATATACATACAGTATATACAGTATATATATATATATACATACGCACATTACATACATACATACATACATTCCCTCGTGTATTGTTCGTTTACAAATTGCGACATTAATGGGGAGGAAACTCTAGACATCTGAGCAATCGGAATGTCTAATCGAGCAATGGCATCGCTTCTGAGAGAGAGAGAGAGAGAGAGAGAGAGAGAGAGAGAGAGAGAGAGAGAGAGAGAGAGAGAGAGAGGGGGGGTGGGGGAGTCGTAACAACCCGAAACCCCCACGTGAAAAACACTCAGGGAACCCGAAAAACCCTAAAACCCCAAACATCCCCAATCTTCACAAACACGCGAGGAAACCCGGGTTCTTCCCGTACATTTAATTAATAGCGACTTGGCATCTCGTCTTCAGTCGAGGATGTCAGCTGCGCGACGATCACTCAAGTTTGATGCTCTCCCACTGTCTACAAAGTAGTCACATTTTTTTTCTTTTTTTGGTTTCTCCTTTAAACCAAGTGTACTTTTATTTCTTTTTTAAGTTTCTTCAGTTCTTCGACTTCAAAGGCCAGGTGGATTTTTTTGTCCCTGTTAAATGATTGGTAATGAGTAGAAGGGCAAGTTTATGGCTTGTGAAACTGTTCAGAAGAATGCCAATATATTGGAGGGGGAGAAGAGTTGACAGTTTTTGTTTTTTTTTATAATTTTCTTCCAACGTCAAACACGTTGGCTCTTTTCGGATCGTTTTGAGCGAGATTTTAAATGAAAGATCCGATTTAATTAAAACATCTTATTAATTATCTAATTACTGATAGGTTTTTGTCTCACTAATGAAAGATATTTAGTGATAAATATTACTTTAGTTTCTTGACTTTTCTATTCATATAAAATTTATGTGATTTTCATAAATTCCATAAATTTCTTTTATGATGAATTACTGAACTGATCGCAAAGGCTTTCAATTAATTTCTAATTCAACACATTTCAGATTTTCACAGTATTCGTAATTTGTGGGATAAATAATGAACATCATGACAAAATAATTACCCCATTATTGACGGGCCACTTTTTGTAAATAAATTTATACTTTTCCATAAATTCCTGAATTTCAGAATTATTTTCAAAGAAATAACAAAGTTAAAACTCCTGAATTACTTTGCATTTAATAGCAGTCACGCCTTCTTAAATCTCTATTAAAATTTACACAAGAAGAAAGGAAAAGGAGGAAGAGGAGGAGAAGGAAGAAGAAGGGAGAAGAAGGGAGGCGAAAAGAAGGAAGAAGGAAAGAAGAAGGAAGGAAGAGGGAAGGAAAAAGGAAGAAGGAGGAAGATGGAAGGAGAAGGGAGGAAGGACGAAGGAAGGGAGAAAGAAGGTTGAAGGCAAGAAGAATGAAAGTAGAAGGAAGGAAGAAGGAGAAAAAGGAGGAAAAAGGGAGGAAGGAAGGAAGAAGGAAGGAAGTCGGAAAGAAGTAGGTAGGACGAAGGACGGAAGAGGGGAGGAAGAAAGGAAGTAGGAAGGAAGTCGGAAAGAAGAGGGGGAAGAAGGAAGGAAGAAGGAAGGAAAAAGGGAGGAAGAGAGGAAGAAGAGAGGAAGGAAGAAAGAAAAGCAAGGGCCTGAGAAGGCCTTTATGTTATCTCTTAAGCATCCAAGGTTCCCGTCGGATGTGATGGCATGTTGAGATAACGAAAGGAGGTAATGACGTTGACTGTAATTGAAATTTAGGCGAGATGAGGAATAGCGTGACAGACACACACACATATATATATACACACACACACACACACATATATATATATACACACACACACACACACATATATATATACACACACACACACACACACACACATATATATATATATATATATATATATATATATATATATATATATATATATAGAGATAGAGAGAGAGATAGATAGATATAGAGAGAGAGAGAGAGAAATAAACCGCAATAAAGGAAGTAGAAAAAGAGGGGAAAAAGAGGGAATGTAGGAAAGGGCACCAGAAGAGGAAGAGAGAGATAGAGTAGAGAGAGAGAGAGAGAGAGAGAGAGAGAGAGAGAGAGAGAAATAAACCGCAATAAATGATACAATAAAAGAGGAAAAAATAGGAGAATGTGGAAGAACGGTACCACCATCTCCCGAAGAGAGAGAGAGAGAGAGAGAGAGAGAGAGAGAGAGAGAGAGAGAGAGAGAGAGGAGGGAAATGTTATATCGGCGAGGATCAAAGGGGCATTCCGATCGATCCTCCGAGAGGGGTATGGCTCTCTTGACTCGTGTTTCCCCTGGTGGGGTTTATTTATAGCAAATAAACCCCAGACAGAGGGAATGACAGACAGACAGACAGACAGACAGACTGACTGACGGTAAAACAGACTGACAGGCTGGCAGAGAAAGACTGACGGATAGACTGGTAGATAGGCTGTAGCGAGTAGGTTGATTTAGACTGAGATGGACAAAGATACTGGGGGAGAGAGAGAGAGAGAGAGAGAGAGAGAGAGAGAGAGAGAGAGAGAGAGAGAGAGAGAGAGAGAGAGAGAGAGAGAGGAGAACTTTTCCTAGATTGATATAGAAATTGTATTTGTGGATGAGAGAGAGAGGCTTTATTTCCAATTGAAACTGGTTATTCTCAATGCATACATATATACATAGTTAAAATGAAAGATCAGTAGTTAAAATAAATTCATAGTGGAATACTAATCTAACAGACATTTTTTCAACTAAAGTGGCAGCATCCTTTGATATCTTGTGATAGTTTATTCCACAGGAAGGGCCTCTAGCCGGGAACTCCCTTGAACCGATATCTGTTGTCGTTCTTTTTACAACAAGATCACTACCCTGATGCGTACAAACCCTGTTACTGAGTTAACCATACTAAAATGATACAGCCATTCCGGTAAAATACCTCTTAAAACTTTAAAAACAAAAACACAAATTTCGTATACATATTGATCTTTAACCTTTAACCATTCCAGCTTTTTCAGAACAGGGGAAACATGATCATACTTCCTAATATCACCTACAGCTACTCTGGCAGCGAAATTACAAGTTTTTTGAATTTTGTCAAGATGAACATTATTAGTACACCCCATACCTTAAAACAATAGTGGATGACTTATGACAAGTGACTGAACGACAATCTGGCGCGTGGAAGGTTCAAAATTATCTTTTACTCTATTCAAGTAAATAAGTATGCCCGTCGCCTTTTGCATATTTCATCAATATGAGAATCAAAAGTGTCAAAGTAGACGCCTAAATTTTTCACAACTTTCAAAGGCTTGATTACATTGCCATTGAAATTTACCCTCATATTATCATCTATGGCTGATATTATTGTCTTGAGCCTATAAAAATACACTGAGTTTTGATTTAATAGTAGGCCATGTCTCTGAAAATATGTCTTGGCCTTCTCCAAGACTGCTTCAGCCCTTCAGAGAGAGAGAGAGAGAGAGAGAGAGAGAGAGAGAGAGAGAGAGAGAGAGAGAGAGAGGGAGAACTTTTTCCTAGATTGATATAGAAATTGTATTTGTGGATGAGAGAGAGAGAAAAAAACTTTTTCCTAGATTGATAGAAATTGTATTTGTGGATGAGAGAGAGAGAGAGAGAGAGAGAGAGAGAGAGAGAGAGAGAGAGAGAGAGAGAGAGAGAGAAAATTTTCCTTGATTGATTGAAATTGTATTTTTGGATGAGAGAGAGAGAGAGAGAGAGAGTGGAGAGAGAGAGAGAGAGAGAGAGAGAGAGAGAGAGAGAGAGAGAGCTTTTTCCTTGATTGATATAGAAATTGTATTTGTGGATGAGAGAGAGAGAGAGAGAGAGAGAGAGAGAGAGAGAGAGAGAGAGAGAGAGAGAGAGAGAGAGAGCTTTTTCCTTGATTGATATAGAAATTGTATTTGTGGGAGAGAGAGAGAGAGAGAGAGAGAGAGAGAGAGAGAGAGAGAGAGAGAGAGAGAGAGAGATTTTTTTCCTTGATTACTATAGAAATCGCATTTGTGCATGAGAGAGAGAGAGAGAGAGAGAGAGAGAGAGAGATACAGGTCATATACGCGTATGGAAGAAAGCTCTGAAAAATATGACTACTTAATGCATACTATGATGAATCTTTTGTGCAAAGTCTCGCTACAAGATTCTCAAATCGCTATGGAATATAGCGTTGATTCATTGAAATTTATATCTTATTTTGTTTTCAAAACTTCGACTCAAATTAAAAATAATAATATTTTGTTTTAAAACTTACACCAATCACATATGCCCAAAACAAACCCGTGAATCTTAATGAGGTCACGTTACCCAATCGCCTCGTTGTATCCCCTGGGGATCTTTCAATGTTTGCTAAATAAACCGAAAAAGTTCTCTTGTGTAAAGCGACGTGTGAAAAAAAAGAGAGTGAATTCTCTTGGGTATTATGCTCGTCAATTAGGCATTCCCTTTGTATATAGCCCTTACTTAACCAACCAGTCGAGAAAAATTGGGAGACTGATTTGGTAAACTGAATGCTAACTCGGATAAACTGAGGCATGGTGGGCTTAAGTTTCCCCCGGTTGAGAATTTTTTTTTTTTTGTGTACGTAACAGAACTGTCAGTGCGTTTTTTTTTTTTATCTTTAGGTGTCTTGGTATATATTATTTTATAGAATTCTTTTATGGTTTTTTTATATTTTTTACTTTGTTCTTAAGATTGGTATGCTATCTTTCTCTCTTCTCTCTCTCTCTCTCTTTCTATATATATATATATATATATATATATATATATATATATATATATATATATATATATATATATATATATATATATATACTGTATATATATATATATATATATATATATATATATATATATATATATATATATATATATATATATATATATATATATATATATATATATATATATATATATATATATATATACTTGTCTGTGATATATGTAAGTTAATCGGTCAAACATATATACATATACATATATATGATTAAGTGTTAATACTGTTAGGTAAGTGGATATTGAGGTTCTCTCTCTCTCTCTCTCTCTCTCTCTCTCTCTCTCTCTCTCTCTCTCTCTCTCTCTCTCTCTCTCTCTCTTCATCATCACCATCGTCATCATCATACAATCTCATAATCGTCGTCTCATTATCATCATACTTCAAAGAACTTAGAATCTCAAGTTCTCCGTGACATTTGAATTCACAATAAAAAAAAAAATGATTGATAAGTGGCAACAGGTTTGGAAGGGAAATTAATTTATGAATAGTTTGGTTTAAATAATTATTTTTATTGTTATTGGAGAAACAAATCCGCAATAATGTATTTATTATTTAAATGTATCACTGAATTTTTCCTTTATTTAAGAAACTAGTGCTATTATTATTATTATTATTATTATTATTATTATTATTATTATTATTATTATTATTATTATTATTATTATTATTATTATCATTACATTCAATAACGCATGTTTGCAAGAGGGTCTACTACCTATACTATTATTATTATTATTATTATTATTATTATTATTATTATTATTATTATTATTATTATTATTATTATTATTATTATTATAACAGAGAACTGTAGGCTGATGTTTTCATTTAATACCAATGATATAACAATGGATATACAAATGTCCTTGGCTAGCCCAGGCCCGACGGAATGATGGAAAACGGAAAAAATGGGTTCGAACACCTCAAGGTGAGGTATGGAACTTGTTGAATCTCCAGAATGGAATAGGGATTGATAATAAATAATACCATCAAGACAAGAGATAAATAAATAAGCAATTAGATAATAAATAAATAAATAAATAAAAACAAGAAAATTAACCTAATATTACACATCATTTTATAAAGCAAACAAAATAATGCATTTAATTGTTTTTCCTTCTAGATTTGAATACAAGACACTTCGACAATTATTTGAGGCTTCCTACACACTAAAAGAATTTACAAAGTTTTTGTAAAGTGCCAAAATGTTGATGCAGTTGCTTGTAAGTCTCTGAAAGTGTTAAGTAATTGCTTTCGTACATTGTAAGTATCGATAGTATACGTATAATGGGAGAGTATGTGTTAAGTAAATCATTGTTTAGAACAGCTATCAATAACTATGCATTTACCTTGAGAAACAGTCAACTGATTGATTTATGTCAACTGGCGTCACAACGAAAAAACCTTAAAAGATTTTGTTTTTAGATTTAATGATACTGAAGGCTTAATTTTAATTACTGATGAAAAATAACCGATTTTATTTTAACTATATAACTGATTCTGTAATACCCTTAAGAAATATATAAGACCAGTTTTTCAACCTCCCGCTGATAGACTTATCCTTGATAAACAAAATAGAAGATATTCCAACGCGTTAAATTTAGCACCTCGCAAGGTGCTAATTAGTCATGAGTCCCTAATTAGCGGGTGGTACCTGGCCTTTGTTGATAAACCTTCGACTAATTATAAAGAGAGTGGGGTATGGGTTCATAGAATACATTCTTGGGTTCTTCAGAGGTATCATGAATTATATAGCAATAATTAGTACAAATGATATAATTATGATATAATCATATGTATTCTGTAAATTATCTAGGGGATATGCTATCTTTTGTATTCTGTTGGGATCGACAGAATACCTATACATTTTTGGTATTCTTGAAAACTTTACAAAACACCCGTAATTATCAGGTTTGTTATATGTCTCCAGAGTGTGGTATTCTGGATACGTTATGCGTAGTTTAGGTACAGGGCACTTTGGTATTTATTATTCTGTTTGGATCTACAGAATACCTGTAACGTTTTAGTATTCTGTAAGACTTTACAAAACATATATAATTATCAGTTTCTATTATATATATATATATATATATATATATATATATATATATATATATATATATATATATATATATATATATATATATATATATATATATATATATACAAATTGTGGTATTCTGTTTACGTCAAACGTAGTTTAGGTACAGGACACTCTGTGGCATAGGTATTCTGCTGGGATCTACAAAATACCTAAAATCTTTTGGTGTTCTTGAAGACATTACGAAACACCTGCAATTTCGTTTCGTTATACATATCCAGATTGCTTGCTACTCTTGTGGAATGTCTCTTACTACTTCTACTGCTATTCCTTGAGGAACTGGCCTACTCATGCTATTCTCCGATGTGAATCCCCATCCCTCTTGTTATTCTTCGAATTCCCTTACTACTCTTTTTTGCTATTCTCGAGGAATTCCTATCTCTCTCTCTCTCTCATGTTCACAATTGTTACTATATACATCATACACACATGAGCCTCGACCTAACCTCTCTCTCTCTCTCTCTCTCTCTCTCTCTCTCTCTCTCTCTCTCTCTCTCTCATGTTCACAAATAAATAAGTTGCTATACACATCACTTAAGCTTCCACCTAAATTCTCAGTTTCTCTCTCTCTCTCTCTCTCTCTCTCTCTCTCTCTCTCTCTCTCTCAAACACATGTTCACAAATGAGTTGTCATACACATCTAAGCTTCCACTCTCTCTCTCTCTCAAACACATATTCACAAATAAGCTGCCATACACATCACTTAAGGCTCTACCTAAATCCTCCCCGCCTCTCTTCCCTCTCTCTCTCTCTCTCTCTCTCTCTCTCTCTCTCTCTCTCTCTCTCTCTCAAACACATGTTCACAAATAAGTTGCTATTCACATCACTTAAGCTTCCATCTAAGCTCTCTCTCTCTCTCTCTCTCTCTCTCTCTCTCTCTCTCTCTCTCTCTCTCTGAAACATATGTTCACAAATAAGTTGCTATTCACATCACTTAAGCTCCATCTAATCTCTTTCTCTTTCTCTCTCCCTCTCCCTCTCTATCTCTCTCTCTCTGTACCCACTTCAGAGGAATTCCCGTCGGAGGCCACGACGCCCTTAGGAGCGAGTTTGTTGTTGGAGGCTCCTTACACTTACCGCTCGAGTACTCGAGATGCATTGGAAACACTCAGGAGTCTGTTACAAGCGAACGATCATTAATTCTTGACTACTTTGCCTGTCCAAGAGGTGCATTTGGATAATCACGCTATTAAAAACATTGGCCCCCACCCCCGCGCCCCCCACCTCCACCTCGAGTGCGCTGGGGCTGGTTATTTATTTGCCTTTTTTTAAGGTTATTAGTTTTTTTTTATTTTTTTTTGCGTTTTTGCTTGCAGGCGTAGGAGGTAGGGTGGTGACTGAAGTTCATTGGGAGATTTTTTGTGCGGTGTCTTATTTTGTTTCTGTTCGAAATGCGATACAGTTGAATGTGCTGTACTTGCGTTATATTTGTTGTGTTTTTTTTTTTACTTTGTTTTTTTGTTGATTTATTTATTTATTCTTTATTCGGTTTATCTGTTAGTTCATTTATTATGAATATTTTTGTTATAATTTTAATGTTCTTTCATTTCATCGCATATTGGCCTCCTTTTTTGTAATAATAATAATAATAATAATAATAATAATAATAATTATTATTATTATTATTATTATTATTATTATTATTATTATTATTATTATTATTATTATTATTATTATTATTTATTTCAGTATGCACTCAAATAACAGTAAAATTCACTCGCACAGAACTGGCCAAAAACAATGATAAAATTACTACTACTACTACTACTACTACTACTACTACTACTACTACTACTACTACTACTACTACTACTACTACTACTACTAATAATAATAATAATAATAATAATAATAATAATAATAATAATAATAATAATAATAATAATAATAATAATAATAATCTACGAAGAATCTCGTCTGCTACAAAGGAGATAAAGATGGAAAGTAGATCCCGATCTAAAACATGATGCTACAGAGGAGACTCGGCGTATGAGGAGCGCCTGAACCCACTACTTATCAATCATTGCTCTCTTAATTAAATCTGTCGGCTGATCAGTCATCGAGAGGGCCTCTCTCTCTCTCTCTCTCTCTCTCTCTCTCTCTCTCTCTCTCTCTCTCTCTCTCAGAGAGAGAGAGAGAGAGAGAGAGAGAGAGAGAGAGAGAGAGAGAGAGAGAGAGACTGGTGGCCGTTAATTAAGATTGGTGTAAATTTATGGTGGTGTTATGAAGGTTCCCAGTATATATATATATATATATATATATATATATATATATATATATATATATATATATATATATATATATATATATATATATATATATATATATATATATAATTTACTTTTGCTAATTTTTCTTACTCTTTATATTAATTTTCTTCGTTTTAATAATTTTCATTAGCATTTCGTTTTTAAATTTATATATTTCTTTTAATCTTATTTATTATTTTTTATTTATTTATATATATATATATATATATATATATATATATATATATATATATATATATATATATATATATATATATATATATATATATATATATATTCATGAACATATCCCTATTATATACACAGACATAAATTACAATATATTCTTTATTTTATCATAGAAATTAAAAATAAAAATCTTTACTCTTATTATTATCCTGATACTGTCATCGATCACTAACATATTCATCACAGATATTTGCTATTTTCTCTGTTTTTGAGTCAAGATCTTAAACACTTTACGCATAAATTAATGCGTAAACTACGCAAAAACGCATGGAAAGATTGATATTTGAAGTGCCCTCAACAACTAGTGAAAGTACCCTCAAGAAAGAGACGTAAGGGATCCTTAAGAGTTCAAAAACATAGAATGAATATGAATAATTTCTATAGTATCCTTAAAATACAAGAAAAGGATATGACATGTCCTTACATCCCCTAAAACACAAAAAAGGGATGCATAGTTCCTCAACATCCCTTATAACTCAAAGGAGAGTTATTGAGTGCCATCTGCTACCTTTAAACACATGCTATGGATGTGTTGTGCCCTAAAATAACCTTAATGTATCAGTAGGGTACTCAGAGTGGCATTAATTGTCCCTTAAGCACAAGGAAAGGGTATAAAGCGCATTCAATTTTTCCCTAAAATACAAGAAAGTATGTCTGATACGCTCGTCTACATTTGGGACACGAGGAAGCTATGTAATTAGCCTAAACGTCCCCTAAAATGCAATGAAGACCTATATAATACTTTTAGTTATTCCTGCTACACAGGGAAAGGATGATGAGTGCCCTTAGCTACCCCAAATAGACAAAGAGGACAGTAGAGTGCCCTCAGCTCTGCCTAATACACAATAGAGGACGTAGACTGCCCATAGCTTGTCTTAACCCAAGCTGCGGTTTATAAACAAGAGAGGATGAGAACGCCCTTAGGGACACCTAAAACTCTAGGAAGAGCTGTAGAGTTCCGTGACATACAAGCAATACCCAAGGAGGAGATGCAGAATGCCCTAAAGCTACATTTGGTATACAGAAAAGGATGTAGGGTGCCCTTACGCACCCCCAAATAGCCAAAGAATACACCAGCGTCACCAGCTGCTTTTTATAGACTCTATGTTGGATGGGAAATGCCTTTATCAGCTTAATAAAAGACAGAGAGAGAGAGAGAGAGAGAGAGAGAGAGAGAGAGAGAGAGAGAGAGAGAGGTGACCGAAGGCAGTTTCGTATTTTACCTGCAATTTCTCAAGGAGTGTGTACCTGCGTCTCTCAGAGCAGGGACAGACAAGAGCAGATGTTTCTGGTAGAACTTTAAGTATCTTCTCCAACACACCTGGATTGCTACCAAGCATTTGAAGTTGCGCATGAAAGAGATTTAGAAACAAATTTGTCTGTTTCAGTGAGAGAGAGAGAGAGAGAGAGAGAGAGAGAGAGAGAGAGAGAGAGAGAGAGAGAGAGAGAGAGAGAGAGAGAGAGAGTTTTATACGACCGGATGGTAGCCTTTGAACGTCTGATTTTTCTCATGAAAGTGAAAAAGTTCTTGCAGAAAAAGTACCAGTAGGAAATGTGAATTACTGTCCAATTGGAAACTCAAATGTTCAAGCGCTGATGCAATGCATTACTACCCTGAAACAATTCTCCTTGTATTTTAATAATTTACTTACATTTTTATCTATTTATTTATTGATTCATTAATTTATTTTTTCTCTCGTAATACTGATCACCTTTTGTAGTTCCTATTAACACCTGTTACTTCTGTCGTATGAACAACCATATTCTTTGGGAGCTTGAATTTCGTCAGTGGCCCCTGTGGGTTTGTTCCATATGAACAGGGTTCGTCTTCTGAATAATAATAATAATAATAATAATAATAATAATAATAATAATAATAATAATAATAATAATAATAATAATAATAATAATAATACCTTGTGTCAGTTAGTGATCATGTAACATTGGAAAACGCTCAATGGTGATTTTGTATTTTTTTCTCTCTCGCAAAAGATTCTCGTATTTTTACAGCCTCAGAATACAAATTACTTAGTTCATAATCTATGTAACATGCATTCGATACAAGAGAGAGAGAGAGAGAGAGAGAGAGAGAGAGAGAGAGAGAGAGAGAGAAAGGCAACTTGTGCCACTTCTTTAGAGAGAGTCAGCCATCGTAACTCATTGCGAAGAACGCCTGAGAGAGAGAGAGAGAGAGAGAGAGAGAGAGAGAGAGAGAGAGAGAGAGAGAGAGGGTGGGCGCAAAACATGTAACACCAAACGAATGAACTGTGTTAGTTGACATTCCTGAGTCGCTTACACGTCAAAACAAAGCCACTATGCTCATCTCTTACTTGACTCTGCCACTCTAGACCCGTCTCTCTCTCTCTCTCTCTCCCTCCCCCTCTCTCCCCTTGTTTCTTCCCCTCTTTTCCTCCTCTCCTCCTCCTCCTCCTCCTCCCCTCTCAGCCCACACACACACACAGACCGTCAGCGCATCCCGAACCACTCGGGATTAGGTGAGGACAATCCCAATGGGACCTCAAGTCACAATTATCTGTCCTCTTTAAACACAAACACGAATGTCAAAATCTTTAAGATGCTCTGAGGTCGACTTCTGCTGAGGGGGAATTTACTACTACTGTTGCTGCTGCTGCCAGTGGTTTCGGGAGCGTATGTGTCATCTGAATTGCCTTCTGAATCTTCTCTCTCTCTCTCTCTCTCTCTCTCTCTCTCTCTCTCTCTCTCTCTCTTTTGTAAAGTAATGAACCTTTAGAGACACTGAGCCGTTCCACTAAACTTTTGTTAAATGGGTTGGAAACGTTGCTTTCTTGCTTGCTTGATTTATATTATTCATTTCCTCTTGTTGCAAGCAGACGATTATCTCTCTCTCTCTCTCTCTCTCTCTCTCTCTCTCTCTCTCTCTCTAGACGCGCGGAGAAGTTCCACTAGACTTTTGCCAAATGAGTTGGAAAAGTTGCTTGCTTGCTTGCTAAATTTATTTGATTTATTTCCCCTGGTCTGCTTTCGAGTGCTCGTTGCAAGCGAACAAATACTTGGGTGCGTCGCTTGTACGAATATTGATAATAATAATGATTCATTTTAATAGTAATTATGGTTTAATTTATCTAAGTTAATGGCCATACGGAAATACATGGGGCAGGTACAGCGCGGACAATAAACATATATCAGAAATTAATTCGTGTTACAATAATAATAATAATAATAATAATAATAATAATAATAATAATAATAAAATAATAACACAGATGATATATTAATGTTCGAGATGATTTTAGCTAACGTTATTAAACAGGATTTACAATAATAATAATAATAATAATAATAATAATAATAATAATAATAATAATTAATAATAATAATAATAATAATAATAATACTTTAGTTGCTATATATTTAATGTTAGTGACAGTTTTAGCTTACGTTAGTAAATAGGACTTACAATTCATGACATAATAATAATAATAATAATAATAATAATAATAATAATAATAATAATAATAATAATAATAATAATAATAATAATAATAAAGGTGAAGAAACACAATATATAATAGCAATTGCAATAATATCTTATTATTTTATTTAATCCGGAGTATAGTCTAAAAATGGTGCTTGCTTGTTCAATCTATCATTAACCACAAATTTTTTTTACGTATCCATGACGTCAGTGGGGTCTTATTATTTTAGGGGTAAGGGGGGAAGGGGGAGGGGGAGGAACCAACTAAAGGGGGGCGGTATGGGGGAGCCTACAAACATTATAATGCCTATGTGAAATTGGTTACAAATTTCGCAAAAGGAATAACAGTGAAAAACAATTGCTAAATTTTTTCAAGCGAAATATTAATTTTTTTTGGACTTAGCTAAATTGTTTAGAAATTTTCTTACTAGTTTATTTATATATTTATTTGTTTTAGCCTTAATTGTCTTGCCTGATGGACTCAGGCTAATGAACAGAGAGACTGATTGCTTGAAGTTTTCACGCATAGAGAAAAGGTTAGAGAACTCGCTTGCTGCGTTTCTTTTCAACAAGGCTTGAAGGAGTTTGTCAAATTGCATTAAAATTGCTGGTTTTGTATTTTAAATGTTGGTTTTAATATAATCATGAAAACTATTTACGGCTTAAAAAAAATTGTTACGACTTAAAAATAAGTTGTTTACTATTAAAAAAAAATAGTTTTTCGACTTAAAAAAGGGTTTACTGCCTACAAATTTTTATACGACTTAAAAAAACATTATTTTATGGCTTAAAAAATATTGTTTGCAACGTAAAAAAATTGTTTATGACGTAAAAAAAATTGTTACGACCTAAAAATAAGTGGTTTACAACTTAAAAAAAAACATTGTTTACGAACTAAAAAAGGGTTTGCTGCCCACAAATTTTTATACGACTTGAAAAAACATTGTTTTACGACTATAAAAAATTGTTTCCTCCGTAAAAAAAAAAATACGGGTAAACAAAATTGTTTTGAAGTAAAAAGTCGTTTACGACTTAAAAAATTATTTATGATTTTAAAAAAATTGTTTACGGCTTAAATAGAAACTATTTACAACTTTAAAAAAAATGTTTACGACTTAAAAATTAAAAAAAAAAAAAATGAAAGTAACTCTAATCAGGCATTTAGTTCCTGCAGGAATAATCTATTTACCAATAAATGCTAAAAATAAATTTTGTTTTTGTATATGAATATCATACAAAGTCTTCAGATTTGAAAGAAATAACAAATTGAATTTTATTATGCAATACTGAATTGTATCTCATTGTACTGCCGGCAATACAATGAATGAACACTTACAGGGAGTTACAATGGCACACATGTAATTTCAGGCATTCATATGATGAATCAACAAGACATAAATGTTTTTGGTTTATCATGTAGCCCGCAAAATAGTTCCAGAGATTCCTATCTGATTTAAAGACGAAAATAACATCGCGCGCCTTGATTTATATGCTTATGGTACATGAATTCGTGTCATCTCTCTTTCTCTCTCTCTCTCTCTCTCTCTCTCTCTCTCTCTCTCTCTCTCTCCTCTCTCTCTCTCTCTCCCCTCTGTCCATCTCTCTCTCTCTCTCTTCCCATCCATCTGTCCATCTCCTCTCTTTCTCTCTTTCTCTCTCTTTCTGTCTCTCTTGTCTTCCCTCCGTCCATTTCTCTCTCTTTCTCTCTCTCTCCTGCTCTTTTTCTCTCACTCTCTCTCTCTCTCTCTCTCCCCCCTCCGTCCATCTCTCTCTCTCTCTCTATATCTCTCTCTCTCTCTCTCTCTCTCTTTCTATCTCTCCATATGTTCCTTACTATCTATCTGTCCCTCTATCTCAACTGTTTCCCCTACGTCCATCTCTCTCTCTCTCCCTGTCCATCTACATCTCTCTCTCTCTCTCTCTCTCTCTCTCTCTCTGTCTCTCTCCCTCCGAGGCTCGCTTTGAAACCCGATCCATTTGACTGTTTCAAGGAGTTGCGGAGACAAGAAGGACACAAAAGTCCTCGAGATAATCTCTCGCATTGTTTATATTGATCTTTTTTTGAACAACTATTTACTCTTCTTCTTCTTTAATTTTTTTTTTATTTTTTTTCTTCTTCTTCTTCTTCTTCGTGCAAGGACAAGGTCGTAAATTCTGTATGAGAGATAATCCAGTGAAGAATAGCTGCGGTTTGCTAATTACTTTGGTGTTTATGAAGTTCTTTTCTTTTATGTGTGTTTTTGTGTTTTTGTGTGTGTTGTGTGTGTGTGTGTGAATGAGGCTGTATTACAGTTTTTTTTTTTTTTGTGAATGATTACTGAGTTTACATTTGCAATTTTGTTATTATATACTAGGTTACACGTGTCTGTCCTTATTACACACACACACACACACACACACACACACATATATATATATATATATATATATATATATATATATATATATATATATATATATATATATATATATATATATATATATATATATATATATGTGTGTGTGTGTGTGTGTGTCTGCGTGTGTGTGTGTTTGTATGTTTTATACTTGTTTAATTGCTGATGATTTTATACAATTCATTAAGAGCAAAATTATTTTCTTGTCGAAAAGTAATTGTGAACATTAGAATACTCAGCACTCAAATCTGGACCCGAAAGCCTCAAGCAATCTCAAGCAAAATTATTACACAAAAATTGCTTCGAGATTTTTTTTTTTTGCGGGAACAAATTTGAGTTGGAACTTAAGTAAGAATAAAAAGAACAAGTAAAAAAGGCGCCGAAGTTTCTTCGGCGCAATCGAGTTTTCTGCACGTCGTATAATCAAAGCCACCGAAAATTGATCTATCTTTCGGTGGTCTCGGTATAATGCTGTATGAGCCGCGGCCCATGAAACTTTAACCACGGCCCGGTGGTGGCCTAGCCTATATCGTTACCAGAAGCACGATTATGGCTAACTTTAATCTTAAATAAAATCAAAACTACTGAGGCTGGAAGGCTGCAATTTGGTATGTTTGATGATTGGAGGGTGGATGATCAACATACCAATTTGCAGCCCTCTAGCCTCAGTAGTTTTAAAGATCTGAGGCCGGACAGATAAAGTGCGGACACAATAAAGTGCGGACGGACAGACAAAGCCGGCACAATAGTTTTCTTTTACAGAAAACTAAAAACGTCTTTGAACTTTTGCATTCTTAAGAATTAAGTTGGTGGGATTTCTAGTAATTATTACTTTTATTATGAGATGTGTAAATAAATATACATCATTTGCGTCTTTCAATGGCAAATTATATAAAAGCATTTACTTGTACTGGGAGAATATTCCTTTAATGCCTTACTGATAACTACTTCATTCACTGCGTCATTCACGGCTTCATTCACTACGTCATTCACTATGTCATTCACTACTTCATTCACTATTTCATTCAGTATTTCATTCACTA
>NC_089796.1:2212500-2215000 GCF_040412425.1 Macrobrachium rosenbergii | reverse complement strand
AATAATAATAATAATACTCAATCCTCCTCAAGGTCCCTATAATATTATTATTATTATTATTATTATTATTATTATTATTATTATTATTAAGAGAAAAAATCATTCTTCTTCAATGCCCACTTCTGACTAATAATAATAATAATAATAATAATAATAATAATAATAATAATAATAATAATAATAACTTCTAAACATCCCAGCTCCTGCGTTCAACGTTCAACTCCCAGACCGCATCAGAAGCGTTCAAATTGAGCGTTCATTTCACGGACACCGTCCATATGCATGATATATCCCTGGGTCCCCCCCTAGAGGACCCAAGGAACTCTTCAGGTCCTAAATCACTTGCCCTGACTTGATGGTGTAAGGGATCGCGGAGGACGAGGAGAAGATGAGACTTCGTGAATGAAGAAGAAGAAGAAGAAGAAGGAGAGGAGAAGATAAACATTAGAAAAACAAGGTGGAATGACGTCACCGTGAGAATTCGGGATAATAATTACTCGTTACTCTGTTCTTGTCGTCATCCTTTCTGGGGGGTAGGGGGGATACGTGGGGGAGGTTGGGGATACGTGGGTGAGTTTCTCTCTCTCTCTCTCTCTCTCTCTCTCTCTCTCTCTCTCTCTCTCTCTCTCTCAAATCGTCTATTATTGTGCATACAGTTCGGTAGACATCAGTGAGAAAATGTGGTCATTATCTCTCTCTCTCTCTCTCTCTCTCTCTCTCTCTCTGTCTCTGTCTTAAACCGTCTATTAATGTGTATAAAGTTAGGTAGATGTGAATGAGATGAGCCTTGTAACTCTCTCTCTCTCTCTCTCTCTCTGTGTCTCTCTGTAGTTCATTATTATTAAAAAACAGTTAGGTAGATATCAATGAGATACTGTGCTAAATACTAACCTTGCAGCTCTCTCTCTCTCTCTCTCTCTCTTTCTCTATAAAATCGTCTATTATTGTGTGTACAGTTAGGTAGATATCAGTTAGAAAAAGTCCTCATTGTCAGCCTTGTATCTCTCTCTCTCTCTCTCTCTCTCTCTCTCTATATATATATATATATATATATATATATATATATATATATATATATATATATATATAGTCCACTATTGTGAAGACTATTACGTAGACGTCAAATACCTAATTTGTTCATTGTCAATTTTGCATATTCAAATGATTTACAATCAAGTTGTGATTACTGTAAATGGAAATTTTCTCTGCCTTTGATTCCGCGGTTAGAGAAAGCTGATTGCCTGACAATAGAAGGTAATTGTTGTAACAGTGTTAATCCTGTCTTTTCCATGACTAATAATCGTAATTATCTTATAGCATTTATCAGCTTAAATACCTAAATAATAATCTTACAACAACGACTTTTATTACTGTCCTTATTAGTAAAAAATGCGCCGAAGCTTCTTCTGCGCAATCGAGTTTTCTGTACAGCCGCTACGGCGTATAATCAAGGCCACTGAAAACAGATCTATCTTTTGTTGGTCTCGGTGTAATGCTGTAAGAGTCGCGGCCCGTGAAACTTTAACCACGGTCCGGTGGTGGCCTTCGTATATCGTTGCCAGAAGCACTGTTATGGCTAATTTTAACCTTAGATAAAATGAAAACTACTGAGGCTAGAGGGCTGCAATTTGGTATGTTTGATGATTGGATGGTGGATGATCAACATATCAATTTGCAGCCATCTAGCCTCAGAAGTATTTAAGATCTGAGGGCGGACAGAAAAAGTGCGGACGGACAGACAAAGCCAGCACAGAAACTAAAAGGTATATAAAACATTTGACGAGTGTCCCATATTTCAGATCATATTTTCAGTGTGTTTTAAGAAAACCAATTCATTTAGAATAAAGGTGTTTTCTGTTTTTAATACTGAAACACTCAAAGTATTTAACTCGGAAACTGAAATTGAATTAACAGAATTAATAAACATCTGGAGAATGTTCTCAGTTTGAATTCAAAGTTGAAACTCAAATAAAGAAAATTTTTGATTGCGAAACTTAATTTCTGATTCTTAAATTGAAGGCGTTGTCGAATTCAGCTAAATTGTTGTGTTATCGCACTGAAATTTATCTGAATCGCTACATTATGAAATTGATCTAAATTGCCACATTATGAAATTTATCTAAATTACCACATTAAGAAATTTATATGAATTGCCAAATTATGAACTTTATCCAGATTACCACATTATGAAATTTATCTACGTTACCACATTATGAAATTTATCTCAATTACCACATTATGAAATTTATCTAAATTACCACATGCAATTTATCTACATTAGCACTTTATGAAATTTAACTAAACGAACACCTAAAATTTATCTAAATTACGGCATTATGAAATTTACCTGAATGACCACATCATGAAATTTATCTAAATGACCACACTGTGAAATTTACCTAAATGACCACATTGTGAAATTTATTTAAATTACCACATCATGAAATTTACCTAAATTACCACATTATGAAACTGATCTCAATTACCACATTAACAAATT
>NC_089796.1:2197500-2210000 GCF_040412425.1 Macrobrachium rosenbergii | reverse complement strand
TTTCCCTCGACATGTGTCAGGCAGGAGAGCTAATTAAGAATTCCCAAAACCACATCACGCGAATAATATCATTTTTAACGTCCAATTTTTAACATGTCAAAGCATGTATGACTTTACACCTTGCTGCAATTTACTAAATTTCACATTCCATTTTCAACAACTTGCAATAAACTTATTAACGTTTGATATTCCATTTTTAATATGTCAAGGTAAGTATGACTTTACACCTCGCTGCAATTTTTCAAGAAAAGATGACAAGCATAAAAAAAAGAGGAAAAATAAAATTCGCAAAATTATCACGTCAGCTGAAAGGACCAGGTGCTACTGACGAGCAGACCCGGTTATAAGTGGATTTTTCGGAAGGTTGGTGCCCGGGGGGCGGGGGAGAGGGGGAGGGGGATGTGGCCCCCAGGAGCTAATGAAAACAAAACACTTAAAAACAGCGCAGCCCAGATGTTACTCTAGGTAAAATAAACTTCCCGGGTAGTGTACCCGTTTCTTATTTTGGAGGGTTTTTTTGGTATATTTCCCTTTGGTGATTTTTATGCATGAGAAACATCAAAAGTGACTGTAAGTATACAGGTGTATATGTACAAATTATGTGTATGTATGTATATATATACAGTATATATATATGTATATATATATATATATATATATATATATATATATATATATATATATATATATATATATATATATATATATATATATATATATACCAAGACAAGCATACAAGCCAATTTTCAGACCCATTTGATCTCGAGTTTATAAAGCAGATCCAAGTACAGAGAGAGAGAGAGAGAGAGAGAGAGAGAGAGAGAGAGAGAACCTCTACCAAGACAAGCATACAAGCGAATTTTCAATTTCAAAGCCCGCCCTTTCCTGAGACAGGTGCGCTTATATCGCTAAATTCAGCCTAGTCGGATTACATCTGATTCGCAGGGCGGCGAGAGTCCCCTTGAAATAGAATGAGAGCACGTGCTTTCTCTCTCTCTCTCTCTCTCTCTCTCTCTCTCTCTCTCTGTATTTGTGTTGCTTGTGTTGAAATAGAATGAGAGTACATGCTAGAGTACGTGCTTTCTTCTCTCTCTCTCTCTCTCTCTCTCTTTTTCAGGTAGATATTCTACAGGTATTCTCCATCTGTCTATTTATGTTGTGTTGAAATAGAGAGTACGTGCTCTCTCTCTCTCTCTCTCTCTCTCTCTCTCTCTCTCTCTCTCTCTCTCTCTCTCTCTCTCTCTCTCTGTATTTATGTCGGTTGCGTAATCGATAATTAGCAGAAACAAATTTCAACAGACTTTCTTTATGAACGGCGAATTGATCGCTTTCCTTTATAGAAAGCATCTGTTTTCTATTTCAACTTGCTTTTTTTATTAAATTCTCACTGCCACCTCCCGTTTTCTTTATTTATTCCCTCCCTATAGAGGGAGGTAGGGAGGGGGTAGAGAAAGGGGGTGGGGGTAACCAAGCTGTTTTCGAGAGCGCGGAAATCTCAACAAACGGCCGGTAAGCTGACCCTCGATACTTCTAGAGCATTTAGCCATTTGGTGGAGGAGTGAGGGAGAAATGAGGGAGAGGGGGAGAGGGAGGGAGAGAGGGAGAGTTGGGGGGGGAGAAGAGGACCTTTTGATCTTTACAATTGCCGCGCGACGCAGAATCCCCATAAAGAAGATGCAGGAACAATTGCCGATAAGCGCTTAACAAACTCTCTGTTCGTCTTCTTCTTCCTGAGCGATGCTATCGTTACACACTAGCTTGGTTTGGGGAAGGGGTGGGGGGAGGGGGTAAGAGAGTACCCCCTAGGGGAGGGATAAAGGGGGTCGTCTCTCCCCAAGGGGCACTCTTTGTTTATGGCGACTTTTAGAGCCTCTATGAAATTTGTTACTTTTTCCCAATTACTCTCCGACATCAGATGCAGATCGGTTTAGGGCCTTGATTTTGCTCCGAATTCCTTGCGCACGCGCGCGCGCGAGCGAGCGGGAGTTTTGTCGGCGTGTGTTTGTGTGAGTGTCTGTGATTGTTCATTGATCCTCCTTCAATTAGGAGGGGTCTTGTAGTCACTAATTCGGCGAGCTATTGGTCTTTTGTTGAGCCAGGAAGTACTTGCAAGAAATAGGCCTATTTTTCCTCTCCTTACTTATGGCTACTTTTAAAGCAAGTGTGTGTGAGTGTGTGTGTGTGTGTGATTGCTAATTGATCCTCGTACAGGTAGGAGGGGTATCGTAGCTACATGTCCGGTGAGCTATTGATGTTTTGTAGAGCCAGGAAGTGCTTGCAAGAAATAGGCCTATGTTCGTTCATTATCAATGGCTAGTTCTAAAGTAGGTTTATATACCCATGTTTATCATTTTAAATTAATCTAAGAATAAAAAACGACGATTAATGAGGTTATTTCTCTCAATATTTACAGTATATTCGTCTCCAATGGCCACACCGCGCCCTACGGTAAAGGGCTTATTATTAGCCTATTAACAAGCCGAAGCTCGAGATCCACTTCCCGTTCTGCAACAGATCTAGACCGATGCGTTTTATATAGCTCCCTTCTTCCCCTCGCACCGCCCTCCCAGAAAAAAAACAAAAAAACAAATGCGCATTTCGTTGCTCTTAGCATTTGTTTATAGCTCCCCCCCTAAAAAAAAAACACACACAAAAAACAAATGCGCATCTCGCGGCTCTTCTTAGCATTTGTTGTCGCGGCCAGGTGGCGGCGACACGGGATTGGCGGGAAGCGCCTGGTGAGCAGTGTAACTTTCCCGCCAAAACATCTACCGTCAATTACCTGTCATTTGACATCCGTGTTCTCCCGCGCGCAGCAGCTGGGATCAGAAGCCTCACGTGCAAGTGGACTCTTTCTCTCTCTTTTTTCTTTTCTCTTTTTTTCTCTTCTTCGCCATCTGCAGAGAGAGAGAGAGAGAGAGAGAGAGAGAGAGAGAGAGGAGGGGGAAAGGAAGGGGGGACATTGGCTGCATTGCAGACCTGACGTCTTGTACCTTAGTTCTGTGTCTTCTTTGTAATGTATCTCTCTCTCTCTCTCTCTCTCTCTCTCTCTCTCTCTCTCTCTCTCTCTCTCTAATTTGCTCTGTAGGGCAAGGGACTGAAATAACATACGTACACGCACACATACATAAAACACACACACACACACACATACACATATATATATATATATATATATATATATATATATATATATATATATATATATATATATATATATATATATATTAATAAGACAGTTCTAAAAAAATATTACCATCATTAAGACGACAATGACAAAATATTATTGCCATTTTTATTATTCCTAAGACCTCTGGGAATATACAGTATCGAAATATACAATATTGAAGATAAATTTAATAATAATAATAATAATAATAATAAAATATGCTTCTGTTCATACTAATCTACAGATAGAATAGCGAAGTAAATGGTAAATAATAATAATAATAATAATAATAATAATAATAATAATAATAATAATAATAATAATAATAATAAAATGAATCTGATGTTAAGCGTAGGAGAATTATAAAGGAAAATTGATTCACAAAATAAATTTAGTAGCAAAGAAGAATACTAACAATGACTTATGAATTAAAACTAGTAGCAAAAAAAAAATCATGACCAAAGATTGGCAATATATTTTGCTAGTAGCAACGTTAAACCTCTATTAATATGCGACGATAAATAAATCTAATAGCAATTTAAAGTGGTTGAAATCGGTAGCAATATAGAGCTAGTAGCAAAATCAACGATGATATTAAATGGCAAAATTCTAGCAGGTAATGATTGTTGCTATGAGTGTGTAGAGATGAATAATGCTATTAATTAATTAAAGAGCTGAGAAGGTATTGAGTAGCAGAATGAAACTAGTAGCAAAAGTGATGATATACATACGTAGTGAAATAAAGCAAGTAGCCAAAATATAATGCAGATAAGTAGCAAAATAAAGCTAGTAGTAATTGTATACTACAGATAAGTAGCTAAATAATGGTAGTAGCCAAAATACAATATAGATAAGAAGAAAAATCATCTTAGTAGCAAAAAATAACGCAGATAAGTAGCAAAATACAGCTAGTAGCCAAAGCAATGACGATATTCAGTAGCAAAATCTCTAGTAGGCTATGTGATTATAACCCTTTATCGTCATGTAACTTGGAAATCAAAATTTTAATATTATTTAACAATATTCTGCAACTATTAATTATGAAAGTCATTAAAGAAAAGAATTAAATTTCCTAAGGAATTAAAGACTATTGAGGAAACTATTGCTACTAGTTCACAAATGTGGGGGGGGGGAAACAGACTAATGATGTTAAATAGCCAGTCATTCACCTTCAGATTCCACTTAATTCCCCGATATAAAAGATTAAGTGCCGTACATAATATCTTCTTTTATTTTTATCTATTTATTTATTTTCCGAAGCGCCCCCTTTCCCTTTTTTTTCAGCGGTGTTGATGGAGTTATACGAGGGGGCGAAGACCCCTCTCCACCTTCCTCAGACCTCTACTCACCCTCCCCCCCTCTGCTACCCTCTCGTAACATCTGCCAACAGGTGGGGAGGGCGGGAGGAGGGGTGGGGGAACATCTTGGCGACCAATGAACACATTTGCTCTCAATGACAAAAAAAAATAAAAAGAAAAATAAAATAATGATTAAACATTTTATTCCGCTTGGCTGGTATATTATCATCTTAAACTTCACATTTTCTTCACTTTCAGCTGCGACAGGGATCTCGAGATTCGAAATCTGACGAATAAAATCATTTGTTTTTCTTGTTTAGAATTTGTTTTGTCTTCTCTGATATCATTTTTAATCTTACATGTTGACAAATACAGTGTTGCGTTTCGCTGATTAAATTTGTAATTTTTAGTTTTCTGCAAAAGAAAGCTATTGTGCCGGCTTTGTCCGTCCGCACTTCTTTTGTCCGCAATTTTTCTGTCCGCCCTCAGATCTTAAAACTACTGAGGCTAGATGGCTGCAAATTGGTATGTTGATCATCCACCCTCCAAGCATCAAACATACCAAATTGCAGCCCTCTAGCCTCAGTAGATTTTATTTTATTTAAGGTTTAAGTTAGCCATAATCGTTCGTGGATATAGGCCAGGCAACCAACGGACCGTGGTTAAAGTTTCATGGGCCACGGCTCATACAGCATTATACAGAGACCACCGAAAGATGGATCTATTTTCGGTGGCCTTGATAATACGATGTACAGAAAACTCGATTGCGTCGAAAATGTTTTAACAAAACCATTGATTTTTTAGTAATAATTTTTTTTATTTGGTACGTTTCCACACTCAATAGCATAAACACTTGCAAAGAATAAAATAAAGTGTTTTGCTTCCTTGGTAAAAATATTCATTTGTTACATTGTCACAATTCTATCTACAACTTATGAGTTCAGTAACTAAAACATTAATTCACAAAATGAATATATTTACTGCACATTTTTCTAGAGCATTTTCGAAGTCTGATTACTCGTCGAATATGTAAAATACTTAAGGAACTGAATCAGTGAAATATTGTTTCAGAAAATAAACAGTTGGCAAATTGATATTTTGCATGTAGAGCAAAACACTTCACATTCTTCAAACATAGACTAAAATATGGTTTTGGAGAAATTAGAAAGAGAAATATTAAAAGTATTCAAACATGAAGGTACAGGGTACAAGATTTTCGACAATTGAGAATGATAAAATAAAAATTTTTAAATAAAAAAATTAAAAAAAATTATAAAAGACAAGATGAGAAGAGAAACTAAAAAGAGAAACATTAAAATCAAAAGAATTTCGATTACTCAGAATGATAAAAAAATAAATAAAAAAATGATAAAAAACAGGAGGAAAAGAGGAACTAGCAAGAGAAACATTAAAATTGAAAGACTTTCGACTACTCAGAATGATAAAAAAAATTTTGATAAAAAAAATAATAAAAGACAGCGAGAAAGAGAAACGGGAGAGCGAGAGAGAGAGAGAGAAAGAGAGAGTTTCCATTCGTTATTTAGTGACAGCTGCGTCATCGCCCGCTAATTGATTGCAGTTCTGTAAATTAGAGAATTATGAAGTGACATCCCCACCTCTCCTTCAAGACCGGGGACATAAATACATTAGAGGTGACAGCTTATTTCAGTCTATTTGGGCCTTAACGAGGAACCCTATTCGCTGGCCATATTTATCATGGGAGGTCGAGGGGGGAGGGGAGGGGGTTAGTGTTCGTGTAGGGGATGGGATGGGGGTCCTGGGAAAAGGGGGGTGGTTTGCAAGCCTCTTTGGTACGATTTACGACGAGAACCTCACGGCATCACTACGCACCCATGAATTAAAGCCAACGCCTCCCGCGCCGTCCTTCCATTACCCATTGGCTGGGCTTAATGGGGGAGCGTCAGACGCATCGAACGACCCATTACACCCATTGGGCTCGTTTAATGGGAGCCATTAGACGCGCGGAACGGCCCCATTATCCGGCGGGGCACAATGGAGTTCTCGGTGGAGAGGGGACAAGACGCCATTAAAGTTATGCCAAAGCGTCTTCGAGCCAATTGGTTGGAAAAATTTCACTCGAGATGAGATAAAACAAAGATGGCACTTGGATTTCATATTTGCTGAAATAATATAAGTTTATTTCTGTAGTTGTTTTTCTCTGAGGAGGAAAATGATATATTTTTCTTCTCTCTGTAGGAAAATGAGATACTTTTCCTTCTCTCTGTAGGAAAGTGTTGGGTTTCATGTTCATATTCAGATTATTTCTTTTTGTTGGGAATGTTATTTTTCATGGCATAGGTAAATAATTTTTTTTTCATTTTTGAAAAAAATATAGCTTTTTTTAGGGGTATTTTTCCCAAAGAGGAAAAGGGGAATTATTTTTTTGTTTTTCTCGTTGTAGGAAAATGACGAATTTCATGTTGGTTTGCTAAAATAAATATAGCCTTTTTTGTTTTTTTGTTTTTCAGAGGAAAAGGAAAAATCTTTTCTTCTCTCTGTAGGGAAATCATGAGTTTTATGCTAACATTCAGATTCCGTCTGTTCAAGAAATATATTTTTGGTTGAGAATATTATTTTTCATGGCATAGGTAAATTATTTTTTCATCTTTGGAAAAAAAACATTGCTTTTTGTGGGTAGTTTTTCCCAGAGGAGAAGGCAAATGATTTTTTTGTTCTTCTCGCCGTAGGAAAAAGATGGATACAGGTTGAGTTAATAAAGAAAGAGAAGATGGCACTCGAATTTCATCTTTGCTAAACTAGATGTAGCTTTTTAAAAGGTAGTTTTTTCCAGAGGAGAAAACTGATTTTTTTCTGAACGGAAATAACGATCTTTATGCTGGATTAATACGCTAAAAACACACACACACACACACACACACACACACACATATATATATATATATATATATATATATATATATATATATATATATATATATATATATACATATACATATACAGTATATATTTTTTTGAGAATTTTATTTTCCATAGTGCAATGAAAATATGGTTTTTCAATTTTTGCAAAAATAGATATAAATGTTTTTGGGTAGTTTTTCCTCAAAAGAGGATTTTTTTTTTTTTAGCTATAGGATAAATGACAAGCATCATGTTAGTTGATACTCAGATTCCGTTATATACTTTTTCGAGAATGTTCCCATGGAGTAGGAAAATTATGATTTTTAAATATATATGCAAAAAGTAGCGTTTTTTGGGGTAGTTTTTTCCAAAAGACGATTTTTTTTCTTGCTGTAGGCAAATGAGGAGTTTCATGGTTAGTTAATACTCAGATTTCTAAACAACAATTTATATAGATTTTTTGTAGAACATTTTCGTTTTTTCCTTGGCGCAGGAAAAATGTGTATTAGTTTTCTGTAAAAGAAAACTATTGTGCTGGCTTTGTTTGTCCGTCAGCACTTTTTTCCGCCCGCACTTTTTCTGTCCGCCCTCAGATCTCAAAAACTACTGAGGCTAGAGGGCTGCAAATGTTGATCATCCACCCTCCAATCATCAAACGGACCAAATTGCAGCCCTCGAGCCTCCTCAGTAGTTTTTATTTTATTTAAGGCTAAGGTTAGCCATTATCGTGCCTCTGGCAACTATATAGGATAAGCCATGATTAAAGTTTCAAGGGCGGCGGCTCATACAGCATTATACCAAGACCACCGAAAGATAGATCTGTTTTCGGTGACCTTGATTATACGCTGTACAGAAAACTCGATTGCGCCGATTTTACTTGTTTTTTTTTTTCCTTAACGGGAAATGACAATTTTCCTATTTAGCTGTTGGCCCGATTTCCTCCTTTACAATAATAGAAATTTGGAAAAGTAGATAAAACTTGTTTAAAAGCAGCAAATAATAGACATACAAGAAGAAGCTGGTAACTTGTGTTAAAAGCAGCAAAACTAAATCTGCACCTAAGGCAGCAAATAGATTCCTGAGAAAAGCAGCAAGTAAACAAAACTACAAGCAGCTTGTAAACTTCAGATTAAAAGCAGCAAATAAACTTCAGATAGAAAGTACCAAATACATTCCAGACCAAAAGCAGTAAATAAATCATTAGCAAAAGAAACAAATAACTTCAAATTAGAAGTAGCAAATAAAAATAAGCCAAAAGCAGCAAATAGATCATTAGCAAAATAAACAAATAACTTCAAATCAAAAGTAGCAAATAAAATTAAGTAAAAAGCAGCAAATAAAATTAAGTAAAAAATAGCAAATAAATCATTAGTAAAAGAAACAAATAACTTCAACTCAAAAGTAGCAAATAAAATTAAGTCAAAAGCAGCAAATAAGCGTCAGATCAAAAGCAGCAAATCTTGGAGATGCTACTGGTATCAGAACATAAATGTGTCGAAAGCAACGAATAATTTCAGACGAAAGCAAAACAAAGATACTATCAATACAAATCTAGAAAAAGCAGCAAACGAAACGTCAAAAAAAACATAGTAAATCGAACTTAAAAAAGCAGCAAACGAAACATCAAACAAAAAAGCAGTAAATAAACGATCAAAAGAAAAGCAGCAAATGAAAAGTCGAAAAAAAAAAAAAAAAATAAAAAGAAAAGCAGCAAACGGAAGGTCAAATAAAAAAGCAGTAAATCAAAAATAAAAAAGCAAAGTAAAAACAAAAAGTTATACATCATGCATCAAAAGAAAAGCTGCAAGCGAAAGGTCGACCCAAAAAAGCAGCAAACGGAAGGCCAAAACGTAAAGCAATCAATTCAAGATCAAAATGAAAGCAGCAAGCAAACGAAAGCCAAACAAAAAAGCAGAAAATCAAGGTTAAAAAAGAAAAGCAGCGAACGAAAAGTAAAAAAAGCAGCCAGTAACACATCGAAATAAAAGCAGCAAACGAAAGTAAAAAAGAGCAGAAAATCAAGGCCCAACAGAAAAGCAGCAAACGAAAAGTAAAAAAAAAAGCAGCGGGTAACACATCGAAATAAAAGCAGCAAACAAAAGGTAAAAAAAATAATAATAAATCTAAAAAAAAAACGAAGTCAGACCAAGAATCAACAAAACCAAGATAAAAAAAAAAACAAAAGCAGCGAACGACAGGACAAACAAAAAAGCAGTAAATCAAAGATCAAAAGAAAAACAGCAAGCGAAGAGGTCAAAACAAACGCCAACAAAGAAAGTTGATGGTTAGGATAAGCATCAAATGAGGCTGAGGTCAAAGAACAGAGAACTTGACAGCTACAAGATTCGCTTAGTGTGGGATTTAATGAACCAGATGTTGAATGTGGGGGAGCAACAGAGAGAGAGAGAGAGAGAGAGAGAGAGAGAGAGAGAGAGAGAGAGAGAGAGTTGAGAGAAAGAGGGATATAGAGGAAATGAGAATACAGAACTTCTAAACAATAGATCAGTAACACAAACACACACACACACACATATATATATATATATATATATATATATATATATATATATATATATATATATATATATATATATATATATATATATATATATATATGAGAGAGAGAGAGAGAGAGAGAGAGAGAGAGAGAGAGAGAGAGAGAGAGAGAGAGAGAGAGAGAGAGAGAGAAGGAATGAAATGAATGATTAAAGAATGAATTCTAGATAATGAGGCGAAATAGCAGAAAATATGACTTAGAAGTAAGAGAAAATAGAGAAGTGGATAATACACTCATTCATTCATTCATTCAGTCATTAATTTATTTACCTGTTTATATGTTTACTTATTCATTAATAAATAAATAAATAAATTAATTAATTAATTTACTCACTTTTTCATTTATCTAATTATTTACTGATTCATTATTTATAAATTTTTCAAGACATAACACTCACTTATTTATTTATCTAAGTGATATAATATTTGTTAATTTATCTATTTATTCAGCAAAATATTTATTTAGTTAGTTAGTTAATAAGATATTCATTTAATTATCTTTTTCTTTCAATTATACATTTATTCATATTCATTTATTTCTTTAAGGACATAATACTCAATATCTATTTATTTATTTATTTATTTATTTATTCCCTCACTCACTTATTTGCTTATTTATTCATTTAGTTATTTATTTATTTAGTTAGGAAGGTATCTATTGAGTTAGTTCGGAAAATATGTATTTTTTTATTTATTCATTCATTCATTGATTAATTTACCTATTCATTTATTTACTTACAAAATTATTTATTTATTTGGTCAAATAATTATTTATTTACTGTTTAGTCAAATATTATTTTTAATTATTTATTTTTTGACGCCATCCAATCTCATTTTATCAGCTGCCACCCCAAACCATCAAACCGCTTTCCGAAACACGTGTCACATATTTGCCAATCTCCCTCAAAGATTAACGCCACCTCCGCTTCACCTTCGTTAGGAGATGAAGAGAGGGGGTTAAGACATCGTTAAAGAGAGAGAGAGAGAGAGAGAGAGAGAGAGAGAGAGAGAGAGAGAGAGAGAGAGAGAGAGAGTTTAGCTGGGAGCTTACGTGATGTGTATGGCACCCTACTTGTGATGGTCTGAATGAGAGGGAGAGAGAGAGCTGACGTTATGTGCGGGTGTGTGAGAGAGAGAGAGAGAGAGAGAGAGAGAGAGAGAGAGAGAGAGAGAGAGAGATTTACCTCGGAATATACGTGGTTTGTATATCAACTCCTATGTGCGTGTAAGTATGAGAGAGAGAGAGAGAGAGAGAGAGAGAGAGAGAGAGAGAGAGAGAGAGAGAGAGAGCTACTGTAGAGGAAATGAGAGTATAAAATATCTCATCAAGGAGAGGGAATAAGACAAAATAAAAGAGTAACAAAGGGAAAATGAGAGAGAGAGAGAGAGAGAGAGAGAGAGAGAGAGAGAGAGAGAGAGAGAGTTTAGCTCGGAGCTTATGTGATGTGTAAGGCAACTTGCTTTTGAGAGAGAGAGAGAGAGAGGGTGAGAGAGAGAAAGAGAGAGACGTCTCGCCGTCCCGCCAATATGTTAAGTATTACTCGTGTATAAACAGTTAGCGCGCGCGCCCGTGCGCATGCGTAAAGCTGGCTACCCACGGTTACCCTCCGTCACCTCGGGAACCACCTGAACATTGCCATCTGTCTCGAGAGGTTTATCAATCTCGTTCCCTGTCTCATAAGTTACGTCTATTTTTTTTTTTAATATATTTTTTATTATTTTTTTTTCCTTGGCTCAAGAGCAGATAGGGTAATTATGGGGTTATTATTTAATGTCTTTTAGTCTCTCTTTTTATATTTTGTTATTCGTTTCTGCCTTATTTCTATCTTATTTTTGTTTTTAATTTAAGTGTCTTGTTTGTTATTCACGCATTCATCTTTGTACAACGAATGGAAGGGGGTAAATGAGATGAATTAAAGAATGAATGAATGATTGCATATATATATATATATATATATATATATATATATATATATATATATATATATATATATATAATATATATATGTATACACACACATATACATACGTACGTATAAATGTCCACATCTAAACAACTCGACCCATTCAGAATCCACTCGCATCTGTGCTGGCCCACCGTAAATTTGGGCAAAGGCGGGTAATTACAACTGATGCGAGCCTTTAGCCTTTAGCCCTGCCCTTGGAAAAGGGTAATTAATGATACAACAAGGAGACCAGTCAAGGGAGAGATGAGTACAGGATTACAGTGGCCTACTGTATCTGGCGTCGCTTATCATGCTTATAACAGTTGCAGTCTGCAGTCAGAGACAGGGTGACTAAGGCTGGCGAATGAATAAATAAATAATAATAATAATAATAATAATAATAATAATAATAATAATAATAATAATAATAATAATAATAATAATAATAATCTAAGTTATATACCTAGAGTAACATGTCTATATATCAATGCATATTATTATTATTATTATTATTATTATTATTATTATTATTATTATTATTATTATTATTATTTTCATATAATGCCCACTGTAACATAAGAATATAACATTTCATATTTCTACACCAAATTAATAAAGATATTAACAAGAATTCCTAAAATCTTGTACATG
>NC_089796.1:2177500-2182500 GCF_040412425.1 Macrobrachium rosenbergii | reverse complement strand
GAGAGAGAGAGAGAGAGAGAGAGAGAGAGAGAGAGGAGAGAGGCTTTAGGTACAGTGGTTAGAAGCAAGCCACAAATTTACAGAAAGTTGCATACCTATTTATCCGACGGTACAATTATACTGAGAGAGAGAGAGAGAGAGAGAGAGAGAGAGAGAGAGAGAGAGAGAGAGAGGAAAAGTGTGGCTTTAGGTGTACTGGTTAGAAGCAAGCCACACATTTACAGAAAGTTGCATACCTATTTATCCGACGATACAATTATTCTGAGAGAAGAGAGAGAGAGAGAGAGAGAGAGAGAGAGAGAGAGAGAGAGAGGGAAAGCGTGGTCTTAGGTGCAGTGGTTACATAACGACTGTATAATTCAGGCAGCAGTAATCATCCATGGCATTTGGCTCATTAGCGTCACAATGCATCACCGGTTTGGCCTAAAACCCGAGTTGGCTCTCTGAGGTAAATGATTGCAAAAAGTTGACAAAAACTGAAAATAACCGGTGGAGGCATTTCGGGAGGAAAGCGGGCCACTAAATGAGCGTGAAACCTCTTTGAGGTAAGCCCTCTACGAGGAGGGAAAACCTGATGGAGAGAAGAAAAGAGCGTGAAACCTCTTTGAGGAAAGCTCTCTTCGAGGGAGAATACCTGATGGCGAGAAGAAAGCAAGACTTTTCAGGAAGAAAACGAGGCGGTAGAAGAGTTTTGAGGATTGAAGATTCTCTCTCTCTCTCTCTCTCTCTCTCTCTCTCTCTCTCTCTCTCTCTCTCGGAAGGCCCTCTTCGAGGGGAACTTGATACAGAGAAGAGAGAAAGAGAGTGAGACAAAGCAGCGGAAAACAAAGACTATAAGAAACCCAGAAAGCGCGCGAAAAACAGGAAATGGCGGGAAACCAAAGGCGCCAATGTCCTCAGTGCCCGAGGACGTTGCAATGCCCCAAACGCTTAATGCCCGTCGTCTTCTTGTTCTCCCCCTCGACGGATGCGTGTCATATGACACCGGTTGTCGTGAATTTCGCACGATCTTCCTGCCAAAAAGGACACTCGTTTCGCTGTATCCTTCGCCATCCTTCTAATCCTCAGACCATACCCACCAACCAGAGGCTTCAGGAAAGACGAGAGCGCTTGCGTGATTGCACCCATTGCAGATGAATTATCTCTCCTAATCCCTAGACCATACCCACAAACTAGAAGCTTCAGGGAAGACGAGACGGCATGCGTGATTGCAGCCATTGCAAAGACATTATCCCGTGACGTACCAAGTCGTTTCGGCACTCCAACACAACCTCAAAAGCATTTTGCAACGACCGTCACGTTCGTGAGTCTCGAAACTTTAAGTGGAAAGCCATACCCACCAACCAAAGGCTCTAGGTAAGACGAGAGCGCATGCGTGATTGCACCCACTGCAAAGGCATTATCCCGTGACGTACCAAGTCGTTTCGCAATTCCAACGCAACCTCAAAAAACATTTTGCAACGACCGTCACGTTCGTAAGTCTAAAACTTGTACGTAGGATTAAGGAAAATGGATTCTCAGCTCTTTGGGGCAAGAAAGAAGGTCTCGACCGTGACGTACTTACGTACCAGCGGAGGCTTGACAAAACAATGAAGTTTATTGCCCCAGATTAACTCCCAGGAGAGAGAGAGAGAGAGAGAGAGAGAGAGAGAGAGAGAGAGAGAGAGAGAGAGAGAGAGTAATATAGCAATGACGGTTTATGGCTTAATCTAGAGTTTTGAGGTTGAAGAGCTCTCTCTCTCTCTCTCTCTCTCTGTGTCACATGGCTCTTGTAGCAAATGAAATCGTATAATCCAAGAACTAAGTGCGATTAAGAATGAGTGATTTCTCTCTCTCTCTCTCTCTCTCTCTCTCTCTCTCTCTCTCTCTCTGTCACATGGCTCTTGTAGCAAATGAAATCGTATAATCCAAGAATTAGGTGCGATTAAGAACTGATTCTCTCTCTCCCTCTCTCTCTCTCTCTCTCTCTCTCTCTCTCATTCAGAAGATTTTCAGTTCAGCTACATAGAAGAAGGATTGAGGGCCATTAATTATCATAGAGAAACCTCTCTCTCTCTCTCTCTCTCTCTCTCTCTCTCTCTCTCTCTCTCTCTCTCTCTCTCTCTCTCTCTCTCTCTCTCATTCAGAAGACTTTAAGGGGTTAAACTGCACAGACGAAGAATTAAGGGCCATCAGTTAGCACACAGAATTTCTCTCTCTCTCTCTCTCATTCAGAAGATTTTCAGGAGTTAAACTACATAGCAAAAGGATTAAGGGCCATTAATTAGCACAGAGAAATCTCTCTCTCTCTCTCTCTCTCTCTCTCTCTCTCTCTCTCTCTCTCTCTCTCTCTCTCTCTCTCTCTCCCTTTTCAGTAATGTAAATGGCTCGTAACGCTTTAATTCAAAAGACAGACCCAAGTTATATTTCATAAAGGAAAACGACTTGTCTAATGTTACAATGCAATAAATATGTCCTCCCCTCTACAACAAGGCAACATTGCATAATTTAATGCGCAAAGGATTTGCATTTTGCAACAAAGATAATTCTGTTCTGGACGTCAAGTCGGAGTTATTCGGCTTCCTAAGACCGTTTCGCGTGTAGTGGTTATCAAATCATTTGTTTTTGTGTCGTGATTAGGCTACATATTTAGTAAGTTAATTTATAATATGAAATGTAATTATTAAGAATTTCAGTTAATTTTACCCAGCAAGGTACAGTTATGGCTCTTATCTTAATTGAATGAAATTTATACCTTGTGATATTATGGTTAAATCTATTTTCATTGATTTCAGACTCCCAAAGGAGGTCGCGCAATTAGAACTTCAGAAGTTCAAGCGACCATGCAGTGCATTACTGCCCTAACATTATTCTCCTTGCATTTTAATACATTTTTATCTATTTATCAGGCTGTTAATTACTTTATTTTTTTTAATAAATTGTATCTCTTCTTTCTCTTACTACATCCTAATGAACACTATAATATTCTTTGAAAGCTGGAATTTCAAGTCAGTGGCCCCTGTGGTGGGCTTGTTCCATGTGAATAGGTTTCATCTTCTGAATAATAATAATAATAATAATAATAATAATAATAATAATAATAATAATAATAATAATAATAATAATAATAATAATAATAATAATAATAATAATAATAAGAGATCCCAAAAAAATTAATCAACATTTAGGCATATTTTCTGTTCATTTATTTTTCCTTATTGTATTAGAGTTTTTTTTATGTCATGAGATGCCATAATTAGATATTATATTTTTTACAGAAATGTTCATATCATTCGAAAGGAAGAAATCACCTTATGAAAGAATGGTTGTGATTTATAACCAAACTAATTCCTTGTTAACTGAAGTGATTATCACTTAAATTGATGTTATTTTTTATATCTGTTTTGCTTCTTCAGTTAATTAATCGCCTGCGGTATAGTTCGACTGATGTGAGTCAAAAATATTTATTTCTGTTCCACACGTGATTGTGTGTTGATTATTCTAACATACATATATATATATATATATATATATATATATATATATATATATATATATATATATATATATATATATATACCCATGTTTTTATATATATATATATATATATATATATATATATATATATATGAATGTTGTTTTGATATATATATATATATATATATATATATATATATATATATATATTATATATATATATATATATATATATATATATATATATATATATATATATATATATATATATATATATATATATATATATATATGAGACATACTATAAGCAATTAATCCTTAAAGACGAAACCGCACCAATAAATTAGCATTACCAAGAACTGGGGTCTCACTCCCTCCCCCTCCCCTCCCCTCCTTCTTCCCCTTCACCCATCACCCTCCAACATGCGAAGACACTATCTCCCTTCAGGAAGGTCTTCAGCCCTCCTCCGTATATATATCTTCCGCTCCTGAAGGAGATGTACGACCTACATACCTGGGCATAAACAAAGGTTCGGACAAGTTAGAAATAAACAATCGACGTAAACAATACGATACCGGGGCTTAGTTTTACTACAAAGAACTTGTAGGATGGTGGTCTTGAGGTTATGAAGAATAAAGTGTAGGCTGGGGGAGGGGAGATTGTTGGAGGAGATTGTTTGGAGATTGTTAGGCAGAGCGTTGGGAAGAGTGTTTGGGGGAGATTGTTGAGGTTAGATTGTTTGGGGGAGAGATTGTTGGGGAAGGTTGTTTCGGGAGATTGTTGGGGGATTGTTAGGGAGATTGTCTCGGGAGATTGTTGGAGCATTGCTAGGTAGATTGTTTCGGGAGATTGTTTGGGGATTATTAGGTAGATTGTTAGGGAGACTGTTGGGAGAGATTGTCTGGGAAGACTAGCGGGGGAGATTGGTGGAGTAGATTGTCTGGGGAAGATTGTTGGAGGAAGAGATTGTTGGTGGGATACTGTTGAGGGGAGGAGATCGCTGGGGAGAGTGCTGGGGGAGATTGTTTGGGGGAGACTGTTGGGGGAGATTGTTGGGGAAGATTGTTGGGGAAATTGTTGGGAGATTGTTGGGAAGATTATTTGGAGATTTTTAGGGGAGATTGTTGGGGAGGAGATTGTTGGGGAGATTGTTGAGAGTAGATTGTTAGGGAAGGAGATTCTTTGGGTAGAATGTTGTGAGAGTTTATAGGAAATTGTTGGAGGAGATTGTTAGGAGGATTGCCGGCAGACATTGTTGGGAAGATTATTCGGAGAGAGTGTTGGGGGAGATTGTTTTAGGGAGATTGTTGATGGATTGTTGGGGAAAATTGTTGGGGAGAAGATTGTTTGGTGGATGATTGTTGGGATAGGGAGATTATTGGAGTTAGATTGTTGGGGGGAAATTGTCAGTGGGGGCGGGCGAGAGTGAAAGGGGCTCCTGGATGCCCAAATGCCCACGTGCATTTGGGAGATAAAGGAATGACTGAGAAAGATGGCTGCAGTGCCCATGAGGGTATTCGGGCGATTAAAAGACAAAGTGATT
>NC_089796.1:2170000-2175000 GCF_040412425.1 Macrobrachium rosenbergii | reverse complement strand
CACATCTCGTATAACACAAGAGTTGGCAATACTGCTAGCTGATTACGTACCTGAAAAGACGAAAGAAAACATCAAGGATTATTGTTTTGTTAGAAATAAAAGGAGTTATTGAAAGGAGTGAGTATTTGAATGAATATGTAACCAAATTATTAAGAGAGTAAATACAGAATTTGTTAATAATAATAATAATAATAATAATAATAATAATAATAATAATAATAATAATAATAATAATAATAATAATAATAATAATGATAATAATAATAATGAAAGGGATGATTATAATAATATGCAAAAATAGTAGAAAAATAATTATGACATTAACGATCATGAAAATAAAAAAATAAAAGCATTAAAAAAAAAAAAATAGTTACCATAATAAGATGATAACTGAATTAATAGTAGCATTAACTAACACAACAGTCATAAAGTAAAAATAGAAAATAATAGCCAACATTAAAACGAAAACCAGAATAACAGAAGTAACGAGAGAAACGCTGAAAATCCCCAAAAAAAAAAAAATATATAACCATAATCATAACAAAAACTAAACGACTGATCTAAATGACTGTGTTTTAAGCTTAGCATAAACAAAAGCTAAAAAACAGGTATGACAATAATCAAAACAAAGCTAATTGACTGATTTAAATTATTCTTCTTAGCTGAGCATAAACAGAAGCTAAACAAAAATAAAAAGGTATAATAATAATTATCAAAACAAAAGCTAATTGACTGATTTAAATCACTCTTCTTAGCTGAGCATAAACAAAAGCTAAAACGAGCTATTAGCTCACTGAGAGTCACTCTGCCATTAAGATAATTGTACAAAATGACGAAAGCCCATCGAACGGGGCTTAACTCCCCTTTCCCCCCCCGGGAACTTCTAACTCCCCGCCCCCAACAACCCTACCCCCCGGGCCAAGACAATTTTGGACGTATCCCGAGATCGCTCGCCCGCGTGGATATGTGGGCCAACTGATTAATGGCCCTGATAAATTTGATATTCTTGGCCAAATATCCTCTCTTCTTTGACGTCGATCAGGTAAGGCAGGTAGTAACGTCCTCAGGGGGGAAATATTCTAGCAATGTTCTCTCTTTCTCTCTCTTTCTTTCTCTCTTTCGCTCTTGTTCTCATAATCACGGGAGCTACGCGCGTGCTCACACGCGCACATATATCCAGAATAAATGTGTGTGTATATATATATATATATATATATATATATATATATATATATATATATGTATATATATATATATATATATATATATATATATATATATATATATATATATATATATATATATATATATATATATATATATATATATATATATGTGTGTGTGTGTGTGTGTGTATGTGTATAGATAGATAAAAAAATAGATATTATTCTGTTTTTGAAATATATATGTATATATATATATATATATATATATATATATATATATATAGATAGATAGATAGATAGATAGATAGATAGATAGATAGATAAATGCTATTATATTTTTGAAATACAGAAAATCTTGGAACAAAATTCAATTCACACAAAAAACAACTTTTCAGTTTTTCCTTTCATTCATTATTAGGATTGTAATTTTTTCTTTTTTTGTTAAAAGATTCATTAATTTTATAATTCATTCCAAAGGCATTGATTTTGTTTAATTCCAATCGTGAAACGACCAGTATTTAGGTGTTTCATTCTATTTTCCAAATAGATATTTTGGGCATGACCTTGAAAATAGCAGGATATTTTGCAGTTGTTTACAAACGAATAAGATTATTGAAAGTGGGCTTGTCATGCCACTTCCGGGTTAATTATTTAACTCTTCCACATACTCATGTATCATCCTATACGGTCCGGTTAGGTAGACGGTAAACTCTACAAGTATCTGTTGAAATAATAGTTCAGTCGAATCTATATTTACTTGAAATTTTAAATCGAATAATACCTGTATCTTTCCTGAAGCCGTGTACAAGCTCACTCTATAATCCACCGTCCCATAAATCACCCGAGTTGAAATAACAGCCAAGTATAAGCGAACCTATAAGCGAATCCCCTCGGAAACAATAACAAACACTCCCCTGATGAGAATACTTCCAATGTTTCCCAAGATTACGTGAACTGTAGTAGGGATTACGATGATCTTCGAGATGAGAACCTAATCTCAGGTGAGATCTCCTTTGGCGACGCGGCCGCATCTCAAAATACTGAGGAACAGAAGATGGACGAACGTTTCTACATCTCTTCTCTCGGATTTGCGAAGGACTTCCTGTCGCGACGGTCTGAAGGCTTGTTTTGTTTACCTTTCTTGTTTATTGTTGTTGTTTATGTACGTTGGCCTTCGCAGTTCTTTAGGCGTCGTGATTTATATTGTTGCAGAAGTTGCTGGTGCGATTGAAGGCGGATTTGGTAGACCTTGATAGCTACAGGTCTCTGCAGATTTGAGGGAGACACTTACTCCAAAGGCCGCTATGTGGCGGTCGTTAGTTTGGAAGAGGGACAGTAAGAAGCATTCGATCCTACTGATGCAAATCAGCACCTTCATTTGAAAACCTCTCATATAGACTGCCCTGTAAACATTGGGTTAAAATTGCCTTGTCCTATACAGAGTTTTTCTGATCTCGCAATAGCAGAAGTAATAGTTGTAGTGATAGTTTCCGTAATCCGGCGACAACATCGCTAACGACAGCGACTTAATACAGCGACTTATGATCCGAGATATGAGGGACCATTGGCGCCGTGTTATTTAAGACTTTAAGAAATCCTTTGGAAGTGACGTGAAATCGGGTTAAATACCTCGCCCGAGAGAAATAGCCCCCCTTCCCCCTCCCCCCATCCCCCAGCCCTCCTTCCTCTTCCTCCAAACCCCCTCCCAAGCAGGTAGTACCTCGTTCGCTGCAACTTTGTCCGCCGATTTCACGCTACCATTAAATACCAGCTCCTTGAGAAAAAGAGCCTTTATATATTTCACTCTTGTATTCCTGTCCAAGACCCGTCTTAGTGAAGCTATTTTTCACAGTGGAGAAGGAGGAGGAGGAGGAGGAGGAGGAGGAGGAGGAAGAATGAATGGGAGAGGAAGAGAAGGAAGAGGAAGAGGAAGAAGGAGAGGAAGAGGAGGAGGAGGGGAGGGAAGAATGAGTGGGAGAGGAAGAGAAGGAAGAGGAGGAGGAAGAAGGAGAGGAGGAAAAAGAGGAGGAGGAGGAAGAGGAGGAGAAAGAAGAGTAAGAGTAAGAAGAGGTAGAGGATGAGTAGGAGGAGGAGGAGAAGGAGGAGGAGGAGGAGGAAGAGGAAGAGGAGTAGGGGTAAGGGGAGGAGGATGAGGAGGAGGAAGAAGAGGAAAGGATGAAGGAGAGGAGGTGAAGGAGGAGGAGGAGGAAAAGGAGGAGGCAGAGGGGAGGAAGAAGAGAAGGAAAAAGCAGGAGGAAGAGGAGGAGGAAGAAGAGAAGGAAGGAGGAAGAGGAGGAGGAGGAGGAAAAATGAATAGGAAGAGAAGAAAGAGGAGAAAAAAGGAGGAGGAGGAGGAGGAGTAAGAGGAATAGGAGGAAGAGGAGGAAGGCGGAGGAAGGGCAGCAAAAACAGGAGGAGGAGGAGGAGGAGGAGGAGGAAGAGAAAAAAGGAACGGGGGAAGAAGAGGAAGAGGAAGGAGAGGAGGAGGAGGAGGAGGAAGCGGTAGGAGGAACCATAAGGAGGAACAGGAGTAGGAAGGAAAAAGAGGAGGAGGGGAAGGAAGAAAGGAAGAGGAAGAAAGGAGAGAGAAGATGGAAGGAAGAAGAGACCAAATTCTCTAAATCCTCCCAAAGGTCTCTCCACAGCGGATCCCAGGCGGCGGCGGCGGCGTCGCGAAAGGGGAGAAGCTGTCTTCGTGTTCTCCCCTTAAGTCAACATCTTCGAGTCACTTCGAACATCGCTGATGTGTTTGTTCGAGATCACAGACGATGATGACGATGAGGTTAATGATGTTGATGGGGTGATGTTGATGATAGTGAAGACGATGGCGATGATGTTATTGCTGCCTGTACGCCAAATTGCGAGCTGATCGCTAGGAAAAGAAAAATGGGGAGGAAGAAGAATTAGAAGGTGGAGATGAAGAAGAATGAGAGAGAGAGAGAGAGAGAGAGAGAGAGAGAGAGAGAGAGAGAGATTATTTGGTCGGAGGGAATTAATTAAAACAATAACTATTAATCAATTCATAATTGTTTAGGAAACAGTAAGACAGACAAAAGGAGAGAGAGAGAGAGAGAGAGAGATTATTTGGTCGGAGGGAATTAATTAAACCAATAATTATTAATCAATTCATAATTATTTAGGAAACATTAAAACAGACAAAAGGAGAGAGAGAGAGAGAGAGAGAGAGAGAGAGAGAGAGAGAGAGAGAGAGAGAAATAATGACTTTTTAATCGGTGGGATGAAATTGGTCACTAGTATTATCAATTAATTCTTAAGTATATATCAAACAGACAAAAAGAAAGATAGAGAGAGAGAGAGAGAGAGAGAGAGAGAGAGAGAGAGAGAGAGAGAGAGAGAGAGAGAGAGAGAGAATATTAAGATTTTCATTAGAAAGACGTAACAGGAGGTAATAAAGAATATTATGGTGTTCATTAGAAAGAAGTAATAATAAAGAAAACAAGTAAATAATGAGACGAAGTTTCTTCGGCGCAATCGAGTTTTCTGTACATCTTATAATCAAGGCCATCAAAAATAGACCTATCTTTCGGTGGTCTCGGTATAATGCTGTATGAGCCGCGGCCCATGAAACTTTAAACACGGCCCGGTGGTGGCCTGGCCTACATCGTTGCCAGACGCACGATTATGAGTAAATTTAACCTGAAATGAAATAAAAACCACTGAGGTTAGAGGGCTGCAACTTGATACGTTTGATGATTGGAAGGTGGATGATCAACATACCAATTTGCAGCCCTCTAGCCTCAGTAGTGTTTAAGATCTGAGGGCGGACAGAAAAAAGAGCGGACAGGAAAAAGTGCGGACAGAAAAGTGCGGACA